>NC_091469.1:330350612-330650612 GCF_036971445.1 Narcine bancroftii | reverse complement strand
ATAGAAACAGAAATTTTGGAGCAACTCAGCAGGTCTCACAGCGAGAGAGAGGGAGAAGGGAAGACCAGGACAGAGGTACAGGAAAGGAGACATGCAGTGGGAGATGGGGAAGGAGATTGGCTAACAGAAACCAGAGGTCAATGTCAATGCCATCTGATTGGAGGGTTTCCAGAACGAATATGAAGTGTTTTTCCTCCAATTTGCAGGTGGTCTCAGTCTGGCAGTGCATGAGACTATGGACAGACATGTCAGCGAGAGAATGGGATGGGGAATTGAAATGGATGGCCACTGGGAGATCCACGCACGCTATTGTGGCAGGCAGAGCTGAGGTGCTCAACAAAGAGATCGCCCAGTCTGCGTCCAGTCTCTCCGATGTGGAATTATCCACAATGACAGCACCAGGTACAGTAGATGACCCCTATTGATTCACAAGTGAAATGTTGCTTCACTTGGAAGGACTGTTAATTTATCACAGACATTATGACCACCGTGACCTTTTATCAAAAGGTCATAACCACTTAAGCATGGTAACAATTTTTAATTTATTTTTTTGTTCTTTGCAGAACATAGAGCATTACAGCACCTCAGTGTTGTGCCGACCCATATATTCCTTCATTTAAAAAAATGTACTAAACCCCCCCCCCCGCACCCCTACTCCATAACCCTCTATTTTTCTTCCATCCATGCACCCATCTAGGAGACTCTTAAATGCCCCTAATGTTTCAGCCCCCACCACCATCTCTGGCAAGACATTCCAGACACCCACTACTCTCAGCATAAAAAAACACCCCTGATGTCTCCCCTAAACTTCCCTCCCTTCACTTTGTACTCATGTGTTTGCTGATACTACCCTGGGAAACAGGTGCTGGCTGTCCACCCTATCTATGCCTCTCATAATCTTGTAGAATTCTATTAAGTCTCTTCTCATCCTTTGACACTCCAAAAAGAGAAAAGTCCCACCTCATCAAACCTTGCCTCGTAAGACTTATTTTTCAATTCAGGTACATCTTGGTAAATCTCCTCTGCATCCTCTCCGTAGCTTCCACATCCTTCCTGTAATAAGGTGACCAGAACTGAACACAATACTCTTAAGTGAGGTCTTACCAGTAATTTGTAGAGTTGCAACATGACCTCTCTGCTCCTGAACTCAATCCCTCTATTAATGAAGCCCAGCATCCCATAGGCCTTCTTAACTATCCTATCAACCTGTGTGGTGACCTTGAGCATTTGCAGCTAGTTCCAAGGTTCATAATCCATACCTATTTATCTGTTTTTCCTGGAGCTCAGGAACAACAGCAGAGCTTGAACTCATTAACTTTTTTAAGGCAGCAAGATATCAGGTAATTTGAATAATTGAACTTCAATACAATGCATAAGCCAAGAGGATTGAAGAGCATAAAAACACAAGAAATAAATGCTTGTGAGGAATGCATCCTCTGAAACATGCCTCATTGTCCGATATGATGGGGGATAACAACTCATTTAAAGAACCATATACTGGTTATTTATTGCTGTTTATTCATACAGTAAAACCTCTTATCCAGAATTCAAGCAACCTGCAGCCTCAAGCAACGGCAAAAAATCGAGGAAAATAAATAGGCAAAAAATACGCAAGTATAAAATTGGCGTGTCTTGCAGTTAGTTCACCAATCCACACAACCATGCAATCTCAAGCAACTGGAAAATACACTTATCCGGCATCTGGTGCCAAATACAAGGGGTTTTTCCTGTATTTATATCTGCATTTGTACAGTTTATGTACAGTTGATAGTTTGTGATGTTTACAGTTTACAGTTAATGGTCAAAAGATTTGCCAAGCCTGGCCTGCAGGAAGAAAATCTCGTGGTTGTATGTACTCTGAGAATAAATTTTAACATTGATGATGGTAGTTAATCTTTAACAACCTGTTGTTCCCACTGGATCAGCATATACTTTGCACAAGGCAAAAGTTACTGGAAATTGAAGTTAAGAGTAGAAAATAATGGAAATACTCAGCAGTCAGGAAGCATCTGAGGAAAACAAAAATAAATCTCATCAGAATTGGGACATTTAGAGATTTTAAAAGTTTCAAGTTTCAGGGACGAATGAGGATAGAGGGGATAGGGGATAGCCTGTGATAGGGAGAAAAGCAGGAGACGTTGACTAACAGAAGTGGTGGTGGTGCCTGCTGGGGACGGTGGTGATGGTTGGTGACTGACAAGACCTTTGCCCGGGGGTGGTGTAAATAGAAGATGAACAGAATGGAAGGAGATGAATTTTCACCAAGACAACACATTTTCCTTCAAGTTGTACTATTCTCTGGCAACTTCTTAAATATTGTAGATATTGGTGCTGACTACCTTGGCTTTTAATACTGGTGTGAAAGAGCCATAATGAATGGGGAGAAACCTCATCCTTTTCATCTTGAAGAAACAGAGGGTATCACTCGTACATTGCCACTTAATATTGTACAAAGAATTTTAAGATTTCAAGATCCCTTTATTGTTAAGTAATAATACAGAAAATATAATGTTACAGAAAATTTTGTTTTGCCTGCTGTACAAAGAGTTCCCATGAGCATTGCCCAGCGCCTTAACAATAAGAGAAAGAGAGTGCCTTCAGAGACACTGAGTTCCAGCGGATTCACCTTCAGCGCTCCTGCAGCCGCATAGGCCGTCCATCGGCATCCGAGCTCCAAATCCAAACCCAACATAATCAGGAAGCCTTCAGGGTCCGAGGCCCTTCCAAAGCTCTTCTTGCCCTCAGCATGCTCTCAATTCCAGTAGAATCAGAATCTATTGTCATGAAGAAGTAACGAAATTCAGTTTTTTGCGGCAGCATCATCGTGCAAACATTCATATAACCATTTTTACAACAATAAATTAAAAAAAAACAAAATAGTGCACTAAAAGTAAAGCAGTACCTGTGGTTCATTGTTCATTCAGGAATCTGATGGCGGAAGGAAATAAGCTGTCCTTGTGCCACTGAGTGCTCTTCTTCAGGCTCCTGGGTGGTGGGGGTCTTTGAGGATAGAGGCTGCTTTTTTAAGACACAACCTCATGTAGATGTCCTCGATGGAGTGAAATCTGGTGGCTGTGATGTCGCAGACCAAGTTAACAACCCTCTGGGGTTTATTCTTGTTCTGAGAGTTGACATCTCCATACCAGACAGTGATGTAACCAGCCAGAATGTTCTCCACAGTACACCTGTAGAAGTTTTCGAGAGTCTTTGGTGACATACTGGATCTCTTCAGACACCTCACAAAGAAAAGCCGCAGGCGAGGCTTCTTTGTGATTGCATCAATGTGGAGGCTCCAGGAAAGATCTCGGAGATATTAACACCCAGGAATTTCAAGTTGTTGACCCTCTCTACTATTGAACCTTCAATGAGGACTGGGTCATGTTCCCCTGACTTCCTCCTGAAGTCAACAATCATCTCCTTGGTTTTGCTAATGTTGAGCACAAGATTATTGGTGTGATTTATCTCCCTCCTGAACGCTTCCTCATTGCCATTTGTGATTCTGCCATCAACTGTGCTGTCATCAGCAAATTTATAGATAGCATTGGAATTGTGCCTGGCCACACAGTAGAGCAGTGGGCTAAGCAGACATTCTTGGGGTGTGCCTGTGTTGATAATCAGTGAAAATGAGACAGTGTTTCCAATTCATACTGACTATGGTCCTTAGATGAGGAAGTCAAGGATCCAGTTGCAGAGGGGGGTGCAGAGGCCCAGAATTTGTGGCTTCTTGACCAGCACTGAGAGAATAATGGTATTAAAGCCTGAGCTGAGCAGCCGTATGTCTTCAAAATGATTCGGATTACCTGGTTACCATAAGCCAGTCTCCAGCAGTCCACAGCCTTCAGCTGCTGAGCCCCTCGCCATTCCACTGCTGTGGTCGCCGTCCTGTAAGGTGTCTCCTATGCCTCTCCTTCTCAAAGTGGGGAGAGGGGAGGTGTTCTCCCCATTTTTGGTGCCCTGCACCGGTCCTCTGCCTCCCTGATGTCTGCAACACCTTGTGGCTGCTGCTAAGCACAGGCGCCAACATCTTCACCTAGACCTCTCAGCTGCAGGATTTTGATTAATAATGCTGTTGACGCCTTTTTCTGGCCATTTTAAGCTGCTGTGTTTCATGTAGAGTGACACCTAAATCTATATAAATGCTAATTTTTAAAAAATTATATAAGTATCAACATTTGGTGGTATTTCAAATCAAAACACATTCTCCTTTTCTTTCCTTCCTATTAGATATATAATCTGCCATTTTGTCACATTTTACTCCATTTATATCTTCATTATCCTGTTTAGTTAATCTGTGCAATGTCAAGATTCTGGAACACTTGAAGGAAGTCAAAAAACAGAAATGCTGGAGGTGTCACAAACACCCACAGACCCAATTTCTGGTAGACCTTTGTGATCCACTCTGACCAATTTCTGTTGCACGCATCAGCCCCTCCAAACCAGATCCCTAACACCTTCAGGTAGTTGGATCTGACCGTGAAGGGGATAGTGGAACGGTCGGCCCAGTTACCGAAAAGCAATGCCTCACTCTTCTTCTGTTTACTCGGGCACCCGATGCTGACTCAAACTGGCCGCAGATGCTAATCAGTCTGTGGACTGATCAGGGAGGTCTTGACCTGAGTGGCTCCACTCCCTAGCAATGCCACTCGTCTTATGTTCTCGTCCTTCCTGATGGATTCAGCAAAGGGCTCCATACAGCACACAAATAGGACTGGAGAGACTGGGCAGCCCTGTCTGACTCCAAACTTGAAGGAGAGGTTATCTATTTCCCACCCATTGATTTGGACTAGTAACGGATGCCTGTGTAGAGCAGTTTCATTCAATTCCGAATTCCCTCCCCAAAGCCCATTCTGGAGACCATGTCCACCATGTACATGTATGATATCTGATCGAAGGCCTTTTCCTCGTCTAAGCTGAGCAAGCAGGTGTCCACCTGACACCCCCCCCCCCCCCCCCACGTCCTGACATAGGCAATAGTATGAGCAGCATGAGGCAGTCAAAAGGTGCAGGTTTGGTCTGGGTGGATCATCTGCCCCAGGATAGTCTTTATTCAATTGGCAGTGGCCTTGGAGAGGATTTTGTAATCAATGTTTAACAATGATATAGGTCTCCAATTCCTGATATTTTCCTTCTCCCACTTCTGTTTGAAGATGAGGGTGTTGATGGCCTTCCTCATGGAGTCTGATATGTGGCTGCCAGGAGCATAGCATTACATACTTCTAGCAGGTTCGGGCCCACCCAGTCCCACAGAGCTGTGTACAACTCAGCCAGTAAACCATTGTTTCTGTGAATCTTACTCGACCCAAAAGAATGGCTGGAGTAAATCAGCCTTCCCCCCCCCCCCCCACCCTTCAAGGGTAATTAGCTGGTCCAGACTTTCCCATTTGCGGTCATCTAAAACCTCGGTGATAGAGGACAGGAAGTTCTGGGAGTCCATTCTGTCTGAAGGCATTGTGTTGTAAGAGTTCAGCTTAAAAGGATCTGCAGGTCCTCTGCATACCCTTCTGCGAGGATGTGACTGAGCCGTCCTCTGTGAACCTTTTGGAACAAGAAGAGTGGGCACGTCTCGTCCTGCTCCAGTGTGTGAATTCCGGATCTGGAGATGAATCGGAGGTGAACCTCATGGCTTGCTGGCTCTTCATCTCTCGGAGTTCCTCCCTCATGTCCACCCCTTTGGTCTGCAGAAGGAGAAATTGCTGCAGGTTACTCTGGAGTTGGCTAGTTCCGTCTGCCCAGATGGTGTACCTGACTGAGTATTAAAAATCTGTGCTGACCAACTTACCAATGTATTCATAGAACACCGAACACCTCAGCTCAGTTCAGGCCTCTCAGTCCAAGATATCTTCAACATCTCATTGCAGCAAGGCGTGGTACCTACCTGTTTCAAACTGGCATCAATCACACAGGTGTCCAAGAAGAGTGTAGTAACCTGCCTTAATTACTATTTTTGTTTTTTTCTTCAAAAATTATACATAGTAACTGTATTGGGAAAGATTGTGGCTTTCATGTGACAGCACTGCCCCCCTACTTAGTTGGAGGACATACCAGCTGCCAATCACGGTTTGGTTCCACCCCACCCATTAGTCACACCTTGCTGTTGGATCCATGTAAATTGCCTGGACTGGACTCTCCACCCTGCCTGTACTTGGCCTTGGGCCATTGGCTGTTGTAATTGGATTAACCCTCCTGGCACTGAGTCATTGGTCCCTGCTAATGACCTGGACTTGTCCTTTCAGCACTATAAAGGTGCCATCTGCTCTTTGTTCTCTCTCTTTGCCAGCTTGAGACCACTCTGCTTCACTCCAGGCCTAGAAATGTGGAAGGGCGCTAAAGAAACTTTTGATAAGATGTGCACTGTTAAAAAGGTTGGGAGCATTTAATTAGTGTCCCTTGTAGCATAGAACCATACCATCATTGAGTCAAAGGGTGGTGAGGCACCATAGTGATTTTTTTCCCTTGATCATTGTATGTACCAGTTCATTGTAAATGTGTGTGTGTGTGTATTTTGTTCCCACGTTATTTCCCTCTCGTTCATTATAATTATCCACTATTTCTTTCCCACAGCTGCTGTAAACTCTGTGTGTGTGTGTGTGTGTGTGTGTGTGTGTGTGTGTGTGTGTGTGTCTCTGTTGCATCAGTTATCATTTCCCACACTTTCCTTCTGTAAATAAAATCTTTCCCTTGTTCAGAGTCCTTGCCTTTGAGACATACCAAACCTGTTTCCTCACTCACAACAGTAACATTTTAAATATACAATATATACTTTTTCTGACAAACAACAAACAAAACAAAATCAAAACAGTCTCTCCCTTCTTTCCATTCACCATCAGAGCTTACATATGTTTTAAGTATTTAGAGTACAGGTGGGGAAACTGTTTTTGTATGTATAATATTTTGTATCTCATTTTGTCCCTTTTTATTACTGTATCTGGGGCCCTATATGGTCCAGGTATGGCTGCCAGACCTTTACAAAAGTGTCATATTTGTTCTTTGTTATATGTGATTTTTTTTCCCCCCATCAGTATACAGCTGTTCATTTCCACAGCCCATCATACTATGAGTAGAGGGAAGTTGGATTTCCAAGAGATTGTGATGCATTTTTTGCTACCACCAGTGCTATTTTTATAAATGAAATTTGATATTTGTCACTTATTTCCATGAAATTACATGACAGATAGAGCTCTGGGTTGCCCATGAAGGCCACTCCTGTTATCCTGGTTAATTTTTCTGCAATTTCTTGCCAAAATGGCCTCACCTTCACGCACGATCACGTGGCACGTCGAAAAGTTCCTGTTTCAGTCCCACTTCTGAAACACATCTCTGATATTTCGGCTTTTGATCTGTGTAACTTTTGTGGGGTAAGGTATAATAGGTGTAAAAAAATTATACTGAACCAGTCCATATCTTGCATTTATAATTGACATCATACTGTCCTTACACCAGTCTGACCAGCTTCTTTCTGAAATCACCACACCCAAGTCTAACTCCCATCTTTCCCTTGACCTCTGCAACCCTGGTTTTGCACTTTCACTCTGGAGAGCACAGTACATTTTTGTTATAAATTTGGGTGTATTCCCCATCCAGACCATTCGTTCAGTTTCACTATTTCAGGTGGGGTCATCGTTGATCCACCTCTTTCTCTTAAGAATGATCTAAGCTGGAGAAAACAGAAGAAGGTCCCATTGGTCACTCTGTATTTGTGTTTTAATTGTTCAAAGGACAAGAGTTCCTTCCATGTAACAGTCCTTAATATACAATTATTTATTACATGGTAATACCTAGATAGTTAAATTGATTTTTAACTATTTTAAAAGGAATAGTGGAATCTAAAAAGCAGGAAGAGTTCAAAATGAACATCTCACTTTTCTACAAATTTAATTTATAACCTGATAATTGACTGAATTGAGAAGGAAATGATAAAATAGATGGAACTGATGGGTCAGGATTCGATATATACAACAAAAGGTCATCTGCATAAAGAGACACATTATGGATGCTTCCAGCTCCAGTGATTCCTGAGATATCAGTCAAATTAAATAATAATGGATTTAAAGGGCAACCCTTACTGGTTCCACAATACAACTTAAAAGGTTTAGATTTAATTGAGTTAGTAAAAACTGAAGCTTTGGGAGGTAGAAATATCAATTTAATCCAATTGATAAATTGGGGACCAAAATTAAATTTCTCTAACATACTAAATAAGTATTCCCATCCCACCACTCTCTGAGAGAAGAAGTTCCCCCTAAACATTGCCCCTTTCACCCTTAACCCATGTCCTCTGGGATGTATCGAGTTGCATTTAATCTGTCTATACCCATCATAATTTTGTATACTGCTGTCAAATCTATAAAGTCCTAACCTGTTTAACCTTACCCTGTAACCCAGTTCTTGAAGTTCTGGCAACATTCTAGTAAATTTCTCTGTCCTCTTTCAATCTTGTTGATATCTTTCCAGTAGTTGGTGAATAAAATTGCACATAAATCTGGCTTTAACAATAACTTTAACATCCCAACTCCTGTACTCAATACTTTGACTTATGAACACCAATATGCCAAGAGCTCTCTTTATAAGATGATCCACCTATGACACCACTTCCATGGAATTATTATCTGTATTCCCAGATCCCTCTGTTCTATCGCACTGCTCAGTGCCCTACCATTTACCATGTATGTCCTTACTTGTTTTGTCCTTCCAAAATGCATAGCTGGCTATACATTTTTGGCAGGCTCTGTTGCCTTTTCCACACACACAAGATGCAGCACTTACTCTCTCCACAGTCCTTGCTCTGGTGGATTTCCTCTTTGCTGTTCTTACAGATGACTGCCCTGCACTGGGACACCACATGCCCAGGTTTATTGCAGTTTCTACACACCCAGGGGTGTCCAGCGTAAACTAAGTAGCCACAGTTCCCTCCAATGGTGAACACTGAGGTGAAAGAGAGGGTGGAGGTTTGCTGTCTTCTCTCAGCTTCACCTTCACTTGGTGTTTATTGGTCCAGATTCCAAATGTGTCTTTGATACCCATGCAGGTCCCTGTCCTCTCAACATATTGGTCCAGGAAGGAGAGCATGTCCATGACAGGCACATGTGAGTTGAATCTGTGCACACACTGCCCCCTCTCTCTCTTTGCCAGAATCCGAGTTCTGATCCAGCCTGTGAATGGTGAAACCTTCTGGTCGGATTGTGGTGTCCAGTATGTTCTCTGTTACCCAGGTCTCGGTGCAGCAAACAACTGAGATTTATCTCACATGTCTCTTATAAAGCTGCCTTGCCACAGAACCATAGAGCATTACACAACAGAAAACAGGCCCTTCAGCCCTCCTAGTTTCCATAAACTATTAATCTGGCTCCATATGTAGGTAACCACTCTGATCTTGAAGAGGACCAATTTTGTCCCTTACTACCCTTTTGCTCTTTATACACCTGTAGAAGCTCTTGGGATTATTCTTTACCTTGTCTGACAAAGCAACATCATGTCTTCTTTTTGGCCTTCTGATTTCCCTCTTAATTTTTTTACTGCATTTAGTATATTCTTTAAGGACCTAATTTGCCTCTTGTTGCCTAACTTGCAAGAACACCTCTCTCCTCTTCTTAAACATAACCCCAATATCCCTGAAACACTAATTCCTTATGCCTGCTAACTTTGCCTTTAATCCTTGCAGGAACATACAAACTCTGTACTCTTAAAATTTCACCTTTAAAGGTTTCACACTTACCAAGCACAAGCTTGCCAGAAAACAACTTATCCTAATCCAGGCTTTCTAGATCCTTTCTCTTTTCTTCAAAATTGGCCTTTCTCCAATTTAGAATCTCAGCCCGAGGACCAGACCTATCCTCCATAATTAACTTGAAACTAATGGCATTATGATCACTGGACTCAAAATGTTCCCCTTCACATACTTTTGTCACCTGTCCTGTCTCCTTCCCAAATAGAAGATCTAGTGTTCCCATCTTGACAGCAATAGCTGAACTTCGAAAAATTGGAACTTTTGCATGTGTTCATTAATGTGTTGAGCTGAATGTAAAGAGTTATTCATTTTAACAGCCAGCAACGTGCTGTCAATAAGAACTTTAATATCCTCTGGGTTTGATCATTTTCGCTCTTGCTCATCTGAACGCCCACGTAACATGTGCAGCAGCCCTGTAATGGGTAATGACAGGTTTTGTAGCCTGAGCTTTTGAACGCCGTCCAAATGTGATAAATTTGCCAAATGACGCTTCAAAAAGTCAAGTTTTCCAAATATTATCCCACTTCTTTCCACTAGTAAATTCAGGTGAGGTGACATAAATTAATGAGGTGCAAATGTGGGATTTGAAAAACTGACTAACTAGTTAACAGAAATGGCTAAGAGATTATTTTCTTTTTAATGTATTTGCATTGTTTTTTTTATTTTTATTGGTTTGTTCATGTTGAACAAACAATAATCGTAGATCTTAATACAATAAAATACAGAACATGAATGGTAAGTAATTTATAAATGATCTTGCATCATTGTTCACATAAAATAGAAATTCATTTAGAAAAACTTAGCTTCATATTTTATTATTGAAACGTATTCCTGGTAAATTAACTAGATTAAGTGATGTCTTCTAATTGGAAGGAACAAAAAGAAAAGAAAAACAAAAGAGAAAAATAAAAAAAAGAAAGAAAAGGAAGAAAGAAAAAAAGAAAGACCCTATGCCTTCCCCCAATGCTAATCCTACCCCTCCCCAATGCTAATCCTCCCCCTCCCCAATGCTAATCCTCCCCCTCCCCAATGCTAATCCTACCCCTCCCCAATGCTAATCCTACCCCTTCCCCAATGCTAATCCTCCCCCTCCCCAATGCTAATCCTACCCCTCCCCAATGCTAGTCCTACCCCTTCCCCAATGCTAATCCTACCCCTCCCCCAATGCTAATCCTACCCCTCCCCCAATGCTAATCCTACCCTTCCCCAATGCTAATCCTACCCCTTCCCCAATGATAATCCTCCCCCTCCCCAATGCTAATCCTACCCCTCCCCAATGCTAATCCTACCCCTCCCCCAATGCTAATCCTACCCTTCCCCAATGCTAATCCTACCCCTTCCCCAATGCTAATCCTACCCCTTCCCCAATGCTAATCCTACCCCTCCCCAATGCTAATCCTACCCCTCCCCCAATGCTAATCCTCCCCCTCCCCAATGCTAATCCTACTCCTCCCCAATGCTAATCCTACCCCTCCCCCAATGCTAATCCTCCCCCTCCCCAATGCTAATCCTACTCCTCCCCAATGCTAATCCTACCCCTTCCCCAATGCTAATCCTACCCCTCCCCAATGCTAATCCTACCGCTCCCCCCAATGCTAATCCTACCGCTCCCCCAATGCTAATCCTACCCCTCCCCAATGCTAATCCTACCCCTCCCCAATGCTAATTCTACACCTTCCCCAAACTCTAATCCTACCCTTCCCCAATGCTAATCCTACCCCTTCCCCAATGCTAATCCTACCCCTCCCCAATGCTAATCCTACCGCTCCCCCCAATGCTAATCCTACCGCTCCCCCAATGCTAATCCTACCCCTCCCCCAATGCTAATCCTACCCCTCCCCAATGCTAATCCTACCCCTCCCCAATGCTAATTCTACACCTTCCCCAAACTCTAATCCTACCCTTCCCCAATGCTAATCCTACCCCTTCCCCAATGCTAATCCTACCCCTCCCCAATGCTAATCCTACCCCTCCCCAATGCTAATTCTACCCCTCCCCCAATGCTAATCCTCCCCCTCCCCAATGCTAATCCTCCCCCTCCCCCAATGCTAATCCTACCCCTCCGCCAATGCTAATCCTACCCCTCCCCCAATGCTAATCCTACCCCTCCTCCAATGCTAATCCTACCCCTTTCCCAATGCTAATCCTACCCCTTCCACTAAACATGATCACCAACAAATTATAAGCAAAGAATCAAGTTTCAGCCGCCGGAGAACGGGGAAGTAGCCCCCAGAGCACTCAAGCTTATGTAATCAAGTTATGCTAATAAATCACAAATGGGCCCCATATCTTGTCAAATTCAATCATAGTTTATTTCAAATTATATCTAATTTTCTCCAAAGTCAAGCAAGACGTAATATCCTGTATCTATTGCATATGAGTAGGTCATAAACTATCTTTCCATTTAATCAAAATTGCTTGACTGGCTAGCAATGAAGTAAAAGCTACAATTCTTTTCTGAATTAGATACAAGGAAATATTTTCCTGTTGAGATTAACCAAACAAAGCAATACAGGGCAAGGATCTGATTTGATCCTGAGAATCTCTGATAGCACTGGGAAAAATTGTTCCCAAGAATCTTTCAGTTTTGGACAATCCCAAAATATCTAGGCAAGAGATGCCTCATAAATTTCTAGATCTGTCACATAATGGATCAATGTGAGAATAAAAATGGGATATTTTATCTTTAGACAAATGTATGAGGTTATTTTCAGTAAGTATAATTATTAATTACTACATTATTTTAGGTACCTAACTTTTATGCGCACATTAATTTCCTTTCTGCGCTGGTTGCAAAATGTGGGTGTGCACACGCACATAGTTTAGAGAGAACAGGGCAGACTGGGTGACACCATCAGAGAGGTGACACAAGAATTACTGTCTATAAATTTTTTGTGCAGTGTTTCAGCAGAAGTGTATTATGTATAATGTAAAAATATCCCTGTAGTTAGTTATAACAACAAAAACATTTTTCGTAAGCCCAGCTTACATGTATCAACATACCTACAAGGCTAAAACTCTATGCTAATTTACTTTTTAAACCTTCTAATGTGCTCCGTTCAGAGCTGTCATTATAACCCAATTACAATGACGCTTCGAATCACGTGGTTTTGTCTGTATGCGCTACAAGCACGCACTGTTGTTTTTGTTGCTGCTGTGTGTATGATATTGTAATTTAAAGGTGTAATTTTAATTTTGCTAGTTGTTTTATTACATTCAGTGATACACAGGAATTACAATTTACGAATAACAGTACTACAAAGAACATTGCTAAGGATTTCTGTATGGTCTGGCATGGGAGGAGGTCCATTGCGGGGGTTGGGGGGGGTGACACCATGAGTCACTAACCCTAATGATGTCACTGCCTTAGACCGTGCCAGTTTCCTGAATAAAAACTCCTACAAGATCTCTCCCACCACGCTGGTCTTCAAGGGGACCAATTTTGTCTGTAACTATCCTTTTCTCTTAATATACCTATAGAAACCTTTTGGATTTTCCTTCACATTGTCCACCAAAGCAACTTCATGTCTTCTTTTAGCCTTCCTGATTTTTCTCTTAAAGTTTTTCCTGCTTTTTTTTAATAGTCTTCAAATTCCTCATTTTCTCCTTATTGCCCATATTTGCTACACCCCTCTCTCTTCTTAACTAGATCCCCAATGTCATTCGAAAATCAAGGCTTGCTATGTCTGTTAACTTTGGCTTTAATCCTGTCAGGATACAAATTCTGTACTCTCAAAATTTCACCTTTAAAGGCCCCCCACCTACTTCCTTGCCAAAAAATAACCTCACCCAATCCAGGCTTTCTAGATATTTTCTCATTTCCTCAGAATTGGCCTTCCTCCAATTTAGAATCTCTACCTGAGGACCAGGCCTATCTTTACCCATAATTATCTTGAAACCAATGGCATTAAGATCACTGGACTCTAAGTGTTCAATTACACATACTTTTTTAGACATTCAGCATAGTAACAGGCCATTCTGACCCACAAGCCTGTGAGACCCAATTACACCCAATTAACCTACAACCCCTGCACATCTTGAAGGGTTAGTGGAAACTGGAGCACCCAGAGGAAATCCATGCAGACATTGGGAGAACGTACAAACCCCTTACAGACAGAGCCAAATTCAAACCCAAGTTGCTGGCACTGTAACAGCATTGCACTAACTTGTGTGCTAACCATGCCATCCTATCTCCTACTTCTGTTACCTGTCTTGTCTCATTCCCTAGTAGGAGTTCCAGTATTGCCCACACTCTAGTTGGTATCTCGATATATTGATTTAGTCAACTTTCTTGAACATATCTGACTAACTATAAACCATCTAGCCCTTTTAGGTATAGGAGGCCCAGTCAATTGTGGAGTGTTAAAATCACCTACTATCACAACTTTATATTTCCTGCAACTGCCTACAGATTTGCCTCTCCAATTCTTGCTGACTATTGGGCGGTATATAATACAACCCATTAATGTAGTCATACCTTTTCTGTTCCTCAGCTCCACCCATATCTTCTTCTTTGGCTTGGCTTCGCGGACGAAGATTTATGGAGGGGGTAAAAGTCCACGTCAGCTGCAGGCTCGTTTGTGGCTGACAAGTCCGATGCGGGACAGGCAGACACGGTTGCAGCGGCTGCAGGGGAAAATTGGTTGGTTGGGGTTGGGTGTTGGGTTTTTCCTCCTTTGCCTTTTGTCAGTGAGGTGGGCTCTGCTGGGACCTCAGTATATAAATCCCTCTTGTCTGTCCTAGCTGAGCACTGCTGTGATATTTTCCCTGATGAGCAATGCCACTCCTCCCCCACAGTCTCTGCAGCCGCACAGACTCCTGTTTGATCCACCAGCAACCTAGATCCGAACCCCTGATCAGGAAGCCACCAGCGTTCGAGGTCATTCGGGAGACCTCAGCAAATCCACGCCAGTTCCAATACCTGGTTCCCATCAGCCCGCAGGCTGAGTGGGCCCTTCGTCCGCAAGTTGCCTGCAGCTTGTGTGAGTCCATCAGCCACTGAACCCCTTATTGGTTTGCTGCTGTAGTCACCGCCCTGCAGGATCATCTTCTATGCTTCTCCTCAATGGGGGAGGAAGGTTCTCTCCGTTTCTGGTGCCCTTTGCCAATCTGCTGCTCCCCCGGAGTCTGATGCCATGAATGAGTGCATCCAATTAAAGGGAGTTGCTCAATGCTCAGAGTACACCTGTTTCTGCTTGGGCGTGTATGTAGGTGTGAGTATGATTAGTCTGTGCAGCAGAGCTGAGTCTCCAACTGCTTTGCGCCTCATTGTCACATTTCATTTATCTCCTCATTCACTTGCCAATTCCTTGGCTGTTCACCATAGGCCTCATTCACTCACATGCCACTCATTCACTCCCCATCCTCATTCACTTAAAAGACCCTCAAACACTCCCTGTCCCTAACTCATTAAATAGGGCCCTCTTTCACATCACAAATCTTATCTAAGTAGCTGCACATCTACAAGAACAAACATTGTGTATGTATATTGGACGTCCTTTGGTTCAAAGAAGACACGTTGTGCAGTTCATCTGTGAACACTAAGATGACTGCAGTCCCAGTCTGGAAGCTCAAAGTCTAGCACAATGCGGGGGAACTAAAGGCCGTTTTTGTAATGACGGTGCCTGCTGCTGCTTTGTGACTCCATTCACGGTTTTCCATCAGTTTTTGGCAGCACCTGTCTTCAAAACTGGTGTGGGCTTCATACCACAGGGCTCGCCAATGGGATCTGTCAGCGGCTGCAGCTTCTCGTTCTCTTGGCCTGATGCCACAGTCGGGTAGGGTTTCCTTCACAGTGTCTTTATACCACTTGCATGGATGACATTGAGGTCCCCTTCCGGTCTTCAGTTCACCATAAGGCATACGGTGGTCATCCATTCTGATGACGTGTCCCACCCACCGCATCTGGACTTGATGCTGGTGGGCTTTGCGTGACCCAAGACCTGTGCATGTATAGATAATATAGTGAGAGAGTTGATGGGAAAGAGGTTGGTCCTATCAGCTAAACATAAAAAATAGCAGTGTATTAATTGGTCTTAATGAACCAGGTATTATGGACTTTCAGCTAAGTTACTTTACATAATTCTGATCAAGTGAGATTCCAGACGAGACTTATTACATGGTGCATCAGACATGATCAGATGCATATTTTCTCCGTCTAGTTGAGGCATTTGTGCACCCAGAGAATCAACCATTACATCACTAATTTTGGTTGCATGGGGCCTCCATCTGCAGAAGCTTTTAACTATCTAATTGAATTACTTTCACCCAGCAAAGGTGTTTGAACATTCAGAGGTGTTTTGTCATTTACAGTGTGTTGCAATCCTTGGCGACTTCAACGCTCGCGTCGGCAAAGACTCAGATACCTGGCCAGGAATCCTGGGCAAGCATGTGTCGGCAAGTGCAACGACAACAGGCGCCTCCTGTTGGAGCTCTGCGCAGAACAGCGGCTTGTCATTACAAACACCCTTTTTCAGCAGAGGGACAGCCTGAAGACTACCTGGGGATGCATCCCCGATCCAAACATTGGCACCTCCTGGACTACGTCCTGGTGCGTGAAAGAGACAAACGAGATGTGCTCCACACCAGGGTCATGCCCAGTGCGGAATGCCACACTGACCACCGCCTTGTTCGCTGCAAGCTTCACTTCAAGCCAAAGTCCAGGAACAGTAAAGCCCCCAGAAAGAGGTTCAATGTTGGAAACTTGCAGTCAGACAAAGTGAAAGGAAACTTCCAGGCAAACCTCAAAGCAAAGCTTGAGGATGCAATCCGCCTCACGGACTCGTCCCCTGAAACCCTTGGGGTCAGCTGAAGACTGCCATACTGCAATCCACTGAAGAGATACTGGGCTTCTCCTTGCGGAAACTGCCAAAATGTTTGGCCTGGAAGTCAGCCCGAAGAAAACTGAGGTCCTCCATCAGCCAGCTCCCCACCATGACTTCCATCCCCCCCCCCCCACATCTCCATCGGGCACACAAAACTCAAAACAGTCAACCAGTTTACCTATCTCGACTGCACCATTTCATCGGATGCAAGGATTGACAACGAGATAGACAACAGACTCGCCAAGGCAAATAGCGCCTTTGGAAGACTACACAAAAGAGTCTGGAAAAACAACCAGCTGAAAAACCTCACAAAGATTAGCGTATACAGAGCCGTTGTCATACTCACACTCCTGTTCAGCTCCGAATCATGGGTCCTCTAACCGGCATCACCTACGGCTCCTAGAACGCTTCCACCAGCGTTGTCTCCGCTCCATCCTCAACATTCATTGGAGCAACTTTATCACCAACATCAAAGTACTCGAGATGGCAGAGGCCGACAGCATCGAATCCACGCTGCTGAAGATCCAACTGCGCTGGGTAGGTCACTTCTCCAGAATGGAGGACCATCGCCTTCCCAAGATCGTGTTATATGGCAAGCTCTCCACTGGCCACTGTGACAGAGGTGCACCAAAGAAGAGATACAAGGACTGCCTAAAGAAATCTCTTGGTGCCTGCCACATTGACCACCGTCAGTGGGCTGATATCGCCTCAAACCGTGCATCTTGGCGCCTCACAGTTCGGCGGGCAGCAACCTCCTTTGAAGAAGACTGCAGAGCCCACCTCACTGACAAAAGACAAAGGAGGAAAAACCCAACATCAACCCACCAATTTTCCCTTGCAACCGCTGCAACCGTGTCTGCCTGTCCCGCATCGGACTTGTCAGCCACAAACGAGCCTGCAGCTGACGTGGACATTACCCCTCCATAAATCATCGTCCGCGAAGCAACTGTAAATATGTAATTCAAAGAAACCATTCAGAATCTAATCAGACTGCCTCTGAGAATGCCTGCTTGTTGTAATGAATTAAGACCTTTTACATCCATCAGCTTCAGTTTCCAGTGACCTAATCACTGTCGCAGCATGGGTCTGAAGGGAGTTCCGACTGATGCAAGTGGTGTGAAAATGGAGTTACTGTACAAATCCTCTGAAATTTCACTGAATTAAAATGAACATGAAATCTGTCTCTTCTTTCAAAGCCGTTCCTTTGATCGCTCTCATTAAAATTAATGGCAATTCTGCATTCAAATATCCCATGCTGGAATTGCACAGCATCTTTTTACAATTGGAATAAAATGAACTTGAGGTTCTCAAAATATTAAATAAAGACAGAAGATGTTTTAAATACTCAGTCAGCTAGGCTACTTCTTAGGAAAAAGAAATGTAGTTGCAATTCTGGTCAAGTGGTCAATGATCATTAAATTGCCACCATTTCCTGGTTGTATTATTAACTACCACCCGGAACCGAGGCTGAGCTTTAGTAAGGCCCCACCCCGACCTTGCCCCACCATGGGCCTGGCTACCTCTGCCGCCCCTCGCTCCCCACCACGTCCTGGACTACCCTCACCACCCTTTGCTCCCCAGTGGGGGCCTGGCCACCCAGACACCACACGCTACTGGCCTCACATTTAACAGTACCAGCCACTGGTCAGACACCGCCAGCCACGCCCTCTCCTCGCACACTCTGCCAATCTTCATGCCGCCTCTGCCAGCTCCCAGAAACCACCATGCATGTCATCCCGGGATTGGCGCAGCGCCAACCCTGGCCCACAGTCACCAGATTTATCTGCGCAGTGAGTGTGAAACAATAAAAGGCTAGCCTTTACTTCATATAGCTGCCTCATGATTTACTCCAGCACATTTGTGTGTTGCACTACAATCACAGTGTCTGCAGCCATGGACATGGTAAACAGAATATATGCAAAAGTACTGAAATATCTAGGGTGGATCAGGCCCCCTTACCCTTCGGGCCCTTAGGTTTCAGCGCACTCAGCTTGATGGTTAATCCGCCACTGATTGTGGAGGGTAACATTAAAATTCAAAGTTATTGTCAGAGTATATACATGATATTACATACAATCCTGAGATTTGTTTTCCCCAAGGGCAAGGCAGAATTTTTACTTATCGGTAGAGTAAACTGTACTCAAGAAAAATATTTGTATACAAAGGAGAGAAATGTAAATAAAGAAATGTAGTCTGCACTATTTTTAAAAATGTATTGTTGCAAGGTGGTGTAGAGGAATATTTGTACTGGGATGTGTCACATTTGTGGCCCGAAATGTGAAGTTAATAAAACATTAAACACTGGTTTATCAGGTAAACTTCTTAGTGTCTTTTTATTCTCCGGTTTCCTTTGTTCTCCTGCTTGTGTTCTTATCTCTCTCATACCACGTGACTTCCGGTATATCTCATACATATTCATTATCATGACATCATGCTGTTGCAAAACTTGTTCGTGACTTGTTCATGACAATAAATTCTGATTAGCTAAGTTAAAGATTACATCATGGTGAGCAGTTGATTGTCGGAGTGGAGAGAGGTGAATGCTCCTCAGAAATTAGATATTATTTAATGTAGACATACAGAACAGTAACAGGCCCTTTACAGGCCCTTTCAGTCCACGAGTCCGTGCCACCTAATTACATCCAATTGACCTACAACCCCAGTATATTTTGAAGAGTGGAAGAAAACCGGAGAACCAGAGGAAACTTTAGAAACTTTAGAAAGGACAGAAAGTTAAGAAGAGGAGGTGGGGTAGCTCTGTTGGTAAGAGATGAGATTCAGGCGTTTGAAAGGAAGGACATTGAAACAGGTGAGGTAGAGTCTGTTTGGATTGAATTAAGAAATTGCAAGGGCAAGAGGAATATAATGGGGGTCATTTACAGGCCTCCGAAAAGTAGCTCAGATATCGGTAGTAGTATAAATCAGGAATTAAGAGTGGCATGTCAAAGTGGTAGCAATATGGTAGTTATGGGGGACTTCAACATGAAGGTGGACTGGGATAATCAGACGGGGGCAGGAACACAAGAGAGCGAGTTTATAGAATGTCTACGAGATACTTTCTTGGAACAGCTAGTGGAGGAACTTACCAGGGGGAAGTCGATTCTGGACTGGGTGCTGTGCAGCGACGCAGACTTAATAAGTGACCTTGATGTAGGGGAGCCATTAGGGAATAGTGACCATGGTATGGTTACTTTTAAGCTGCAATTAGAAAGGGAAATGGAAAGGAAGTCGGAAGCATCTGTACTTCAGTTAAATAAAGGGAATTTTGCAGCTATGAGGAAGGAGCTATCCAAAATAAAATGGGAAGATACACTAGCTGGGAGGACAACTGGGGAAAAATGGCAGGTTTTTATGGACATTTTTCACAGGATTCAGGACAAATTTATTCCAAAGTGGAGGAAAGGCTCTAGGAGATGCAAATGGCAGCCCTGGCTAACTAAGGAAATCAAGTGCATTATCAAGTCCAAAGGGAGTAATTATAAGATAGCGAAGCGGAGTGGGAAATTAGAGGATTGGGAAACCTTCAAAGAACATCAGAGGGTAACTAAGAAAGCCATAAGAGACGGGAAAATGAAGTACGAGAGGAAATTAGCAGATAATATTGCGGAGGATAGCAAAAGCTTTTTTAAGTATGTGAAGAGGAAGAAATTGGTTCGGTCTAAAATTGGCCCTTTGAAAATGGGCAAGGGTGAAATTATTACCGGAAACAAGGAGATGGCAGAGGAATTTAACAAATACTTTGCAACTGTCTTCACCAAGGAGGATATAGGTTATAGTCAGTTAGGGGGTAGTGGTCATGTGGTACCAAGAGACTTGGGGAACTTTACTGGGGAGGTAGGGGATCTAATGGATATCCGGATCCAGAAGCAGGAGGTTATGAGTAAATTGTTGGGACTGAGGGCTGATAAATCCCCAGGGCCTGATGGGCTGCATCCTAGGGTGCTTAAAGAGGTGGCTATGGAAATTGTGGAGGAACTGGTCAACATTTTCCAAAGTTCCATAGATTCCGGGGAGGTCCCTGAGGATTGGAGAGTGGCTGATGTGGTGCCGCTTTTTAAGAAAGGAGGGAGGGAGAAAACGGGAAATTATAGACCGGTTAGCCTGACATCAGTGGTGGGGAAGATATTGGAGTCCATCATAAAAGGAGAAATAGCAGAACACTTAGTCAGTAATAATAGTATAAGGGCTAGTCAGCATGGATTCCTTAAGGGTAAGTCATGCTTGACTAACCTTCTGGAATTTTTTGAGGATGGACAAAGAGGGTGGACTCGGGAGAGCCAGTGGATGTGGTGTATTTGGACTTTCAGAAGGCCTTTGATAAGGTACCGCACGGGAGTCTAGTGGGCAAGATCAGGGAGCATGGTATTGGAGGTAAGGTGCTGACATGGATAGGAAATTGGTTAAGAGATAGGAAACAAAGGGTTGGAGTAAATGGGTCTTTTTCAGAATGGCAGGATGTGACGAGTGGAGTGCCTCAGGGATCGGTGTTGGGTCCTCAGTTGTTTGTAATTTATGTTAATGATTTGGATGAGGGGATTATAAATAACATGAGCAAATTTGCAGATGACACTAAACTGGGTGGCGGTGTGGGGTGTGAGGAGGATGTAAGGAAAATGCAGAGGGACTTGGACAGGCTGGAGGAGTGGGTGGCTAAATGGAAGATGAATTTCAATGTGAACAAATGTGAGGTTATTCATTTTGGGGGAAGTAATAGGAAAGCTGAGTATTATTTAAATGGAGACAAGCTAGGGAGTGGGGAAGTGCAAATGGATCTGGGGGTACTTGTTCACCGGTCACTGAAGGCTAGCATGCAGGTTCAGAAAGCTGTGAAGAAGGCAAATGGAATGTTGGCTTTCATAAAGAGGGGATTGGAGTATAGGAACAGAGACGCCCTTCTGCAGTTATACAGGGCCCTGGTGAGACCCCACCTGGAGTATTGCGTCCAGTTCTGGTCTCCAAACTTGAGGAAGGACATACTAGCTATAGAGGGTGTGCAGCGCAGATTTACAAGGTTAGTTCCAGGGATGACAGGGTTGTCATATGCAGCAAGGCTAGAAAAACTGGACTTGTATCCATTGGAGTTTAGAAGGATGAGGGGGGACATGATTGAGGTATACAAAATCATCAGGGGGATAGACAAGGTGAAGTCTGATTACTTGTTCCCAATGATGGGGGAGACGAGGACTAGAGGGCATAGTTTAAGAATACAGGGTAGGCCCTTTAGGACGGAGATGAGAAAGCATTTTTTTACCCAGAGAAGTGTGAATCTGTGGAATGCTCTGCCACAGAGGGTGGTAGAGGCGGATTCGCTGACTATGTTCAAAAGAGAGTAAGATAAGACTCTTGTGGGTAACGGAGTTAAGGGTTATGGGGATAAGGCTGGAAAGGGGTACTGATGGTAATGATCAGCCATGATCTAAAATGGCGGTGCTGGCCCGACGGGCCAAATGGCCTACTCCAGCTCCTATTGTCTATTGTCTATTGACACGGGGAGAACACATAAACTCCTTACAGACAGAGCCAGATTCAAATACCAGTCGCTGGCTCTATAACAGCGTTGTGATAACCATGCCCCCCCCCCCCCACCACATTGATTTGCATCAATATTCATCATCTAGATTTGGAAGGCAACCAAATCTTCTAATTTCCTAGAGGAAGCAAAACTTGACAGTGGTGTGAACAGCAACGAGAACTGCAGCAGATATAATTCAAGCAGGTGGGATGGGAAGGGGCTTGGCAGATGACGTTTAAGGCAGAGAAGTGTGAGGAGTGCAATATGGAATAATGTTAAATTGTAAAGGGATGGGGCAGAGGTATACTGGGGGATGTGTGCACAAATAAATGAAAATGGCAGAGCAATGAAAAGAGTGTTAATAAGCATTCCCAATTCCAGGCTTTATCAGTGGCAGGGAAGTCACAATGAACATAGACAGAATGCTGATCTCAACTCAACTGGAGTATTCATTCCAGTCATTGTATTACAGGAAGAATTTAATCCCAAGGGCATCCATCAGGATAGCAAGAAGAGGTCTACCTCACAACCTCCACACATGCACCCTGACAGCTATGTTCTGTTCCACTTGTGACAGTGTGCCTTATTAGCCACCTCAAAAAGAAAAGAGCTGCTGGTCCTCAATCTGGAGGGTTTTCTTATGAAGAAGAAGTGAAACACGAAAGTCTGCAGATACTGTGATCATAGTAAAAAAACACAGAAATGCTGGAGGAACTCAGCCGGTCTTGTAGCATCCATAGGGGCTAAAAATATATTATTAACGTTTTGGGCCTGAGTCCTTCAAGGTGTAAGCAAAAACCTGGCAGGTGCCTGAACTAAAAGGCTGGGGAGAAGGGAAGTATGGGGGGGGGGGGGGGGGGGGGTGGTGACGCACAGAGCAATGGACAAAAGGTGTTAGATATGGAGAGGAATACAGGAGAGAGAAAAATAGAGAATTGATTGCAGGAGAGAGGTATTTTTGGCTCTGTGTAAGCAGAGCTGCTGGAAAAGAGACAAGAGGGAAAGGGAGACAGAGCTTAGTCCAGCGGCAGTTCTCAACCTTCTTTGGTCTAAAGTCCACTTGGCTTCCAGCCTAATATGCTGTGGCCCACTAATGGCAATGACTGAGCAATATTTTCAAGTCAAAAACAGCTCTGTAAGAAACATTTTTTTACCTTAATTAAAGTATTTTATTTAACATTTTTAAAGGACAAAAAATACTGCAAGCATACACTGAATATTAAAACCCTCAATCAAAATCAAAACTCAATCCACTTTGTAGTGATTGGGTGCTACCACCAGGAGGAGTCAGAGTATATAGCATCCGGAGAATGTTGTTGCTACTTTGGTAGATTGAAGATGGATGCCTTCCCATGAGGTTGCCATGTGTATGTTCTGTTCTTAGAGCAGTTTGCTTAATTAATAAATCAAGTTGTTTTCAAAAGAACCTGAGTTTCTTTATTGTAATAAAGAAACATTACATGGTACCAGGAGTGGAAGAAACAGCCAAGTTCTGCTGTGCACAGGAGTGAAGAAAAAACCCCCACCGTGTGCGTAGTGAGTAACAGTTGATATCAGGAGAGAAAATATGGAGGGTTTAAAAGATCCTAATGCTGTAAATTGGACTGGAAATACAGTACAACTCTGATTATCTGAAATCAGATTCTCCAAAATCCTCAGTTATCCAAAAAAATTTCAGAACCAGACTAACAGGGGATTCAGGCTCCCAGCAGTGACAGTAGAACATCTTGGGCTTCCAGCACTAGCAGCAGTGGACCTCAGGCTCCTGGCACCAGCAGCCATGGACCTCAAAACTCCCAGGTAGGAGTGGGACCCTTGGGCTCCCAGCACGAGCAGGGCCTTGGTGGGGAAGTGTGTCTGTGATCAGTGGTGGCCAGCATTTTTTTTGGTGAGAATTAAACTTTATTTTAAAGCTTAAAAAGCCTTACCTTGTTTGTTGTTGTATAAACATGGTTACAAGTGATTTGCTATTGCTGCTGGGCTGTTTTTAAAAAAATGACTGGTTCTCTGAAAAAACCTTTTATCTTAAATGGGCCCACTCCCAACTATTTCGAACAATCAAAGCTGTACTGTATTGACCATGAGTTTAAACAAAGGTTTATGCTGTACCTGCAAGCCATTGGAATGAATAGCGAACTGAATGCATGGAAGATTGCACTGCTACTTACCTTGGCGGGACCTCAAGCACTAGAGGTTTTCAACACATTTGTTTTTGCCAACGCAGAAGATCAGAACAAATTTGACAAGGTTATCAAGATGTTTGATGAACATTGATCATCAAAGAAAAATGAAACATCGAGAGGTATGTGTTTTGCTCACTCATGCAGCTACAGGGAGAGAGCTTTGATACTTTTTTAACAGACTTAAAATTAAAAGGAAGACCATGAAATTTTGGATTGCTGCAAGGTTCAATGATCTGTGATCAAAGTGTGTTTAGAATTAATGATAAGAAAGTGAGAGATTGCTGCGTGAGGTTCCGTGGTGGGATCTATGAAGGCATGCCAGTGAATTAGGTCTGCAGCATGCAAAAAGGTTCAGTGATAGTGTAAATGAAAGCATTTAATACTAGTCAACAGTAGTCGTGTAGCAAATGAACAGAGTTGAGCAGGATAAATGGACTGTGTCATTACATACAAATAGAACAAATATTCCTTTCAAGTTAGACATGGGGCAAAGATCAATTTGATCTGTGAGCACAATATCAGGACAATGAAGATAAAGTCATACATCCATGCAAATCCTGTACTGCTCAAAGCCTACAATGGACAGAGCATCGACTCAAGGTGAAAGTTAAAGATTAAGAGCACCTGCTCAGGTTCACAGTAGTCCCAGATGGACATGAATCACTGCTTGGTGACAAAGAATGTGAAAACTTAAGACTAGTCAAGAGGGTCTGTAATGGAAGATTTAAACCATGTTTCTGACTTTTGCAGTCTGCTTCTGCAAGGCTGAGAACTTGCCTGTTTTTTTTAGAATTAGTAGACCCAGGATGCCTATTTAGTAGACACCACCATGGGGCCCAGGATGCAGTTGAGGATGCAGTTTTCTTTTGTTGGTCGCAGACTGTCAGGAGACTTTGAAGATAATTAAACCATTTGTTCAAAGAGATAAGATCTGAAGTAAACAACTTTTGGGTAATATAAGCCATGGTCCCACTGCTGAAGGGAGAGACTCTCCAAGAGGAGGCAACATCTCTCAGCAAGAAGAAGAACTTCAAGAGTCCAGCTAACGTCCCAGTCGAGGGAGGTAGAGAAGCTGCTCCTGGTGCCCCGACAACTACTTCAAGTGTGCAGTCGTTCCCTCGCTTCGGCAGTTGGGACCAGTCCAGCCATCGATAAATATAATTGGGAAAGGCTTGCATATTGTAGTGTGAATTCAGCTTTAGATTCAGTAATAAAGACTTGTATAAACTGAACTGCTCTCGGTGTGTGTGTCTATTTTCTTTCGGTAGCTTGAACACTGTGACCAATCTAAAACGAACAAAATGAGAGGTATAAGTTTACCCAAGACAATTGGCGCTGCAAGCAGGATTGGTCTCAAGATGTTTCGCCGAAAGAAAGAGGTGACCCCTGAGCAGTTCTTGATTCTGGGATGGAGTTCCAAAGACGATGGGTTTGACATGTTGGCCAATACCCTGTCTTTGTTGGGACCACCCTTCAGTTGGGACGAGAAGTTAGATCCATCAAGTGCGCCTCTGGGAGAGCGGGTTGCCACTCTCCTTCGAGAAAGTAAATTTCCTGTTAAAAAGGGGATGCTGACGGACAGTTTTTGGCTGCTGGCCACAGCCTTATGCCACTGTGAAACAGAATTAGTTCAGCGAGAAGTAGAATCTCAGCGTAAGAGAGAGCAACTAGAGGAGGAGCTAGAAGCCCTGCGACAATGCTGTTCCATGATAAGTGAGATTGTTTGCACCAGTCAGGACCGAGCCAAAGAATGGGAGGATAAGCATGTCCAAATGATCTGCCGTAATATTAAACTTCGGCAGCAGCTCTGTGCAGATAAAGAAAGGCATGGAGTAGATCCTGATCCACATCGTATTCGTGCCATGATAAGGAATGGCAACGATCCTGATGTAATTGATGAATGGGACGGGAATATCTGGAAAGATGACCATGGTAATAATGCAGATACTCCTCAGCATGTGCCTAACAAACTGCCCTCTCCATCTGCTGTTCACGCCTGCCCCATAAGACAGCAGACTTCCCAAACAGACGGAAGGGGGAATGATGTAAGGGTAGAGATTGAAGGGATAGATACCCCGATCTCCCAAGAGGACCCAGGGGAAAATACCCAAACCCCTGCTTATGCTCTATGGCCCACCGCCTCTATGGGATGGCCTAGGCCTCGTCTCGTCCACTGGGCAAAGGACCCTGTGGGCCAAAGTGGGAGCAGAGGTTAAGAGCAGTCAATGATACGTGACTTCTCTATAAAAGAGCTGGCTGCCATTGGAGATCGATTTAGGCAAAAGGCAGGAGAAACTCTGGCAGCCTGGCTCCTGGGTGTCTGGGAACAAGGAGGGGATAATATATATTTAACCCCTGAGGAATTGTTGGGATGAGGAACATTGACTACTGATATCCGGCTCACTGATGAGCTGCGGGGTAGAGGAAGAGAGGTGGATTACTTACTTGCCACTCTAGGGGATGCCCTGCTACGAGTATACCCGTCACCAGTAGATTGGGATTTACATTTACAGAACAATTGGGCCACCCCAGAGGAGGGTATAGCAGTAATTCGTCAGCAGGCCCTGGCCTCTGCCTTGTATGCAGGGCAATGAGATACAACAAATGGTTAACAAGGCTCTTATGGATAATAGTGGCATGTGGGCCTGGAAGCCCCCGAACCATACTAAAGAATGAAGGTGTGGGCAGGGCTCCCATGTCTACTCCATTGAGATACGGCGGTTACACGGGGACCCACGGCCCTACATACCGTTAACAATCCATTGGGGTGGGGGGTAATGACCGCCAACATTTGGCCTTGGTCAATACCAGTGCGGAGCACTCGGTGATTCCGGGTAACCCCGACCTCTGGACTGGACCAACCTTTCGAATAGAGGGGTTTGGAGGAGCGGTCACCCTGGCAAAGGAAATAAAGTTCATGCCACAGTGGGTGATAGCCCTTCCCCTGTCTGGTTACATGCCCTGGTGGCTGCTTCTGATGAGTGTATCCTGGGTATTAATATGTTGGCCAGTACAGCCCTTAATACTAGCCAATGGGGATTTGCATTTGGAATTCGGACTATTACAAAAAAACTAGTAGTGAGTCAGGCTAAGTGGGATCCTGTGATGGCGCCTCCCCTCCCGAAACCAGTATGCATTCCACAATATCGCCTCCCTGGAGGGCAAGAAGAGATTAGTGCCACCATCGATGCTTTCCAAGAAGAAGGGGTAGTGAGGCCTGCAACGTCGCCCTTTAATAGCCCTGTTTGGCCGATCCAGAAGCCAGATGGCTCCTGGAGAATGACAGTTGACTATCGTTTTTTGAACAAACATGCCCCACCACTGGCTTCGGCAATTCCGGACATTGTTACCCTTATTGAAAACATTTCTACTGGGAACTCAGGAACATGTCATTGATCTCGCTAATGCCTTCTTCAGTATTCTTATAGACGAGGTCTCACAGGATCAGTTCACCTTTACCTGGAAGGGGCGCCAATATATCTTTACTCGCCTCCCTCAGGGCTATGTACAGTCTCCCACTATTTGCCACAGCCTAATTGCCTGTGATTTGGAGATGGTGACAGTATCGCCTTCCCTCTCAATTCACCATTATATTGATGATGTGATGATCCAAGGGGCCATGGAAGAGATGGTACAGGAAGGTATGGAGAGTGTCCAAGATACTCTGATGCAAAGAGGGTGGGCCATTAACCCCGCCAAGGTACAGGGCCTGACCCAGACAGTTATCTTCCTTGGAATTCAGTGGCATGCTGGAGAACAGGTGGTTCCCGATAAAGTTCGCAATAAGATCGCAGTCTTGGCCACTCCTACTAAGAAAAAAGAGACCTAGCGTTTCCTGGGGTTATTGGGATACTGGCGATGCCATATTCCACACTTGGCATTGCTTTAACGTCCTCTATATAAGGTTACCCGAACGAAAACAGACTTTATATGGGGTGATGATCAGGAAAGGGCGTTCCAGTCCATCAAGCAGGCTATTCTTCAGGCCCTGCCCATTGCTCCCCACATCCCAGATACCCCCTACGAACTACAGGTCTCCGTTACTGATGATGTGGCATCCTGGAGCCTCTGGCAGAAACAAGAAGGCTGCCGAGTCCCTCTGGGATTCTGGTCACGTATCATGCCCGAGGCTGCCACTCGTTATTCTGCTTTTGAATCACAGTTACTAGCCTGTTACTGGGCCCTGCTGGAAACTGAAAGAATGACAGGCGATGCAGATGTTCAATTACGACCTGCACTTCCAATAATGAACTGGGTCCTGGCTAATGACGCTAATCTAAAGACCAGGCGGGCTCAGCAGTCTTCTATTGTTAAATGGAAGTGGTATATTCAGAGTTGTGCAATCAAGAGGGCCTGAAGGGGTGGGCCGCATACACGAATAGGTGGCTGATCTTCCGTCTCATCATGAGGACGTTGTACCCCCCTTGCCGCCTCCCCTACCCCCTTCACCAGTTCAGTGGGGTAAACCATATGATTCGCTCACTCCAGCAGAACAAGAGGATGCCTGGTTTACTGATGGTAGCAGCCAGTGGGTGCAAGGAAAGCAGAAGTGGAAGGCAGTGGCTTACCATCCCAGGTCAGGAACTCACTTATTGGAGGAGGGGGATGGTGGCTCCAGTCAGTATGCTGAGTTGAAGGCGGTCACTTTACCACTAGACCCCCATGATCACACTCTTCGCTTGTTTACTGATTCCTGGGCTGTGGCTAATGGACTAGTGATATGGATGCCTGATTGGCAAAAGAACGACTGGCTGATACATGACTGCCCAGTATGGGGCAAACAGTTGTGGCAGCTGTTGTGGGATGCTTCCCATCATTGTGAGATAACTGTATATCACATTGACGCCCATACCAATGCGACGATGAACATGGCACAACATAATGCAGTAGCAGATCAGCTTGCCACTATCAGCCGTGCCGATACTGTCCCCCTGGCTCAATGGGCACTCAAACAGAGTGGCCATTTGGGGGAGAAGGGATCAGCTATGTGGGCTCGTACACATGCCTTACCCGTCCATCAGGACGATGTCCGCATGGTCGTGCATATATGCCCAGCATGTCAGCTTGTGAAGTCCCGCACCATTCCTCTTGGTCCACATGGCCGAATAAGACGGGGAGCTCGCTCAGCTGCGGTCTGGCAAATTGATTACATAGGCCCCATGCCAGACTGTATGGGTAAACGTTACGTCCTAGTAATGGTTGACACCTTTTCAGGCCTGGTTTTTGCTTTTCCCACCAAGATGGCTGACCAAGCTAGCACTATCCAAGGACTAAACCATTTAATTTCTCGTTATGATGTACCAGAAGAAATTCAGTCTGATAATGGCTCGCACTTCTCCGGGAAGGCAATCTGTGATTGGGCATCTGACAACAGTATTTTATGGGTCCACCATGTTCCTTATTACCCACAGGCTGCCGGGTTAGTTGAACGAATGAACGGCTTACTGAAGGAACAAATTCGTTTGTTAACACCACTGGGAACCCTGAAGGGGTGGTGTCATGTGCTGCAGCAAGCAGTCGACAATTTAAATCATCGCCCTTTAAAAGGAGGTACACCTTTCCACCGACTTCTTCACGCCTCTGAACTACAGCCTATTCCAGAGGAAAAACAATCATTGCCCCCCCACTCCCGAACTCGAGAATGCCGGACAAAAGGTATGGGTGGCACCACCAGGTAGTGGCCCTCCTGTAAAAGGAGAAAAAGTGTCACCTGCCCAGGGTAACACTCGGTGAGTAGCTATTGAGGGACAGGATGGTTTAGTTTGTTTAAATACTGAACTGCTCTCGGTGTGTGTGTGTATTTTCTTTTGGTAGCTTGAACACTGTGACCAATCTAAAACAAACAAAGCGAGGTACAAGTTTACCCAAGACAGGGTCTATCACATTAACAGTGACCATGCACAGAACAGCATAGAGGAAATACGGGATCAATTTCTAGACATCTTCAAGGGTTTTGGAGTTCTACCATTCACCTATAAGATACAGTTAAAGGAGGACGCACAGCCAGTAGTGCATGCCCCAAGACAGGTTCCAGTGCCACTGAAAGAAAACCTCAAGCAAGAACTCAACCAAACGATGGCACTATGGGTCATAAAGAAAGTGGAGGAGTCCACAGAGTGGGTGAATTCAATGGAGTGTGTCAAAAAATAGGAATGATGATCTACACATGTGCATGGACCCAAAAGACTTGAATGCCAATATAAAGAGGTAACATTGTCAGATTCCAACCATGGATGAAATTTCAAGTGAGATGGCCAGTGCAAAGTTTTTCACTAAATTGGATGCATCCCAGGGCTTCTGGCAAATAAAACTACATGAAGATAGCACAAAATACACATTTAATACACTGTTTGGCTGATACTCCTGTCTGAGGATGCCTTTTGGAATTTCCTCAGCTCCGGAAATGTTCCACAGGACAACGGAGCACATCTTAGAAGGCATGTGCGTGTGTACATGATCCAATGGGAATCCACATATAAGCAACACGAAAGGCTCATCAAAGTGCTACAACACACCCAGAAGTATGGATTAAAGTTAAACAGATAAAATTGTCAGTTTGGTGTGAAGGAAATCACCTTTCTGGGAGATAAAGTGACAGAGGCAGGTGTGGAGTCAGATAAGAGCAAGATTAAAGCAATTTTAGAGATGCCCAGACCCATTGACAAAAAGGCATATTGAGAGTGCTGGGAATGATCAATTTTATCAGGAAATTCATTGCAAACCTGTCTTCCAAAAGAATGTACAGGACAAATGTGAATTCAAGAAGGCAGACAACCACGAGGAAGAATGGGGATGTCTGAAGACCATTCCAACTACAGAACCAGTACTTTTGATGATTTTTTATGGGTCCAAGAAGACAAAAATATCAATGGACAGACACTTCAAAAGATGGAATAGGTGCCGTACTACTTTAGACTATAGGACAGGATTGGAGGCCAGTAGCTTACACATCAAGGATGCTGACAACATCTGAACGTCGAAATGCACAGATCAAGAAAGTGTTTAGGTCTGGACTGTGAACTCGAGAAATTCCACAGTTATGTGCATGGTCTACCAACATCATGGCAGAGACAGATCACAAGCCATTAAATGCGATAATCAAGAAAAATCTCAGTGAAGTGTCACTAAGAATCCAAAGACTGATGATGTAGCTACAATGTTATGACTTTGAAATTGTGTGCACACCAGGGAAACATAGTGTCAGCTTATGTGTTATCCAGGTCCACGACACAGAGTGAAGTACACAATGAGAGTTCCATGTGAATCTGATCACTGAAACTCTTCCCTTATCTTTCATGAAATCCAAGCAGATCACAGACAAAACAGAAAAGGACACAGTTCTACAGAATCAAAAATATGAATGAAGAATGGCCTAGAGGTGAATGTCAGCCATACTACAACTTTGGAGCTGAGCTGAGTTTTGTCAATGGACTTCAACTCAGACAGAGCAGAATTGTCATTCTTCAATCACTGCAACAAGAGATGCTGAAAAGGGTGCATGAGGGGCACCTTGAAAACATGCAAGAGGAGGGCTAGAACAGCTATTTATTGGCCAGGGATAAATGCTAATGTTGATAGGATGGTTTTATGCTGTGAGACCTGTTTGAAGAAGTGCACACTTAATAGTTTGTGTTGCTGATGTTCATGTTACATTTGTATTGAACTTTAAATTGAAAGAATACTGTATTAATCTGCCATGTTGGATTAAACATCTCATGAAAGGGGATGTAGTGTTAGAGTACTAACACCAGGAGGAGTCGGAGACAGTGTGTCACATCTGGGGAATGTTGTTGGTAGATTGAAGATGGATGCCTTCCCATACAGTCTCCATGTGTATATTCTGTTCTTAGTTCTGTTTGCTCAGTTAATAAATCGAGTTGTTGAAAAAGAACTCAAATTTATTTATTGTAATAAAAGAAATATCAGACACTTAAATGAGACCCCTGTGCAATGAGAAGGCTGACAGCATCAAAACCTTCTATGAGATGTTTTTCTTGCTGTAGAAATGCTCCATTTCCAGGTTCCTTTCCATTCCCTTGTAAAAGTCCACGTCCTTATGCTGCTGTTGCGGACGAATCTTTGTCAGGTGCAGCTGCAACTTGGGTGGCCACAGAGAGGGATCTCCGAGAACCTTATGACACAGGACACATTGACCTCTTAATTCGCCATGATCATAGAAGGATGTGAATCCGAACTTCATGTATTGGTCATCAGGTTTTCCAAATTATGAAGGATATAGACAGAGTAAATGTGAGTAGGCTCTTTCCACTTAGATAAGGAGAGATAAATACAAGAGGACATGCTTTAGGGTGAAAGGGGAAAGGTTTAGGGGAACTTCTTCACTCAGAGTGTGGAGGGAGTGTGGAATGAGCTGTCATCTGACGTGGTAAACGTAGGCTCAATCTTAAGTTTTATGAATAAATTGGATAGATACATAGATGGGAGAGGTCTAGAGGGTTATGAAATGGGTGCAGGTCAGTGAGACTAGTGGATGATGTTTTGGCATAGACTAGAGGGGCTGAATGGCCTGTTCTCTGTCCTGTAGTGTTCTACGGTTCTATATCCGCATTTCATCATTTTCGAAATGATTGTAAAAAAAATTTTTTAAATTACTTGAATATGAAATGAAGAAAAAAGAAATTTTGAGACATAACCCTTTTTAAACTTTTGGAAATAGATTTGTTTTTGAGATTAAAAAAAGTTCTGATAACTATACCCTACTATCTCATTAAACATTGATGCTACATTAAAATATTTAAAAAACACAACTAAAAACAAGAATTACGCGCCATTATATGCTGTTTTTTAAGTTTAGTGTTTCAAAAACAGTGTTGCCAAAGAGTAATTGTACTACTTCTTGGTGCATCTGTTAATTAGTAACTTTTTAAAATGGTTTTTTCATTGTTTGTCTGTCTTAATTATAAATATATAGTTCCAATGTTTATTGACATAACATGTACAGTTGTCAGGCTTTTATTATTAGTCTCAAAAATAAGTAATTTGCAAAAATCTAATAAACGGTTATATCTAAAAAAACAATTCTAGAGGAAATTAATATCCAAATCGTGATAAACCACATCAAATAACATAAGAAAACATTAAGTTTATTACAATTTATGAAGGGTTCATCTTCCAGATAAGTACCATAGATAACATGATCTGTTAGTTTATGTTTAATTTATTTCTATCGTGTTGGGACATTTCCTTGAACGTTAAAGGTTATTCATTTGTTTGCAATAGCCAAGTAAGCATAACATATGCTACAGTCATGCAGTCCCATCCAGGGTAAACCTTCAGTGAATTTTTTTCCAAAAAATAATTTGTAAGCACTTTTAGAGGAGAAATATAGCATATGTCTTCCCTCATAAACAGGAATCTCTGAGTCTTGACTGAAGAACACACTTGTGAATTATCTGAATCTGTCTTGTGTGGAGGTCTGATGGGAACTGTGACTGAGTGCTGAGTGCCAAGCTGCTTGGAGTGACTGACAGCCAGATGACCTCACTGACCTCCGTGCCAGATTGCTACCCCACCCAAGGACACCTGGAGGACCAAGACGTGACTTTAGACCCACCCTGACCTCAGTGGGTTGAGAAGTCTTCATGAATCACATGGAAATGTGGTGTGGCCTCCCAATGGGCCATGGCCCACTGGTTGGGAATTGATGGGTTGAAGACAGGGAAAGATGGGGAGGGGGGTGGGGGCTAACATAAACCAGAGAAGTCAATGTTAATGCCATCTAGTTGGAGGGTGCCCAGACAGAAGATATTGTTCCTCCATTTTGCAGGTAGTCTCACCATGGACAGACATGTCAGCAAGGGAATGGGAAGAGGAATTGAATTGTGTTACCATGGGGAATCCACACTATTTGTGGCAGACAGAGCCAAGGTGGTCAATGAAGCGATCTCCCAGTCTGTGTTCCGTCTCTTCAATATAGAGGAGACCACAATGGGAGCACCAGATCCAATAGACGACTCTTGCGGGTTCATAAGTGAAGTGTTGCTTCACTTGGAAGGTCTGTTTAGGGCCCCAAATGGTGTGGAGGAAGGGAGGAGATCATGGGTGCACGAGACAGCACCAAAGTAGTCCTAGAAATAGTTGAGGAGCCTTGCCCATGTAGGCAAGAATTAGTTATCCAGATTGGTGCACAATGATTTCCACTGAAAGGAAAATAAAGGATATCAGCAGTTGTTTTGATTTTTTTGAGCAAACTTTGTTGGAAAAATAGTTACCAAACACTGATTTCCAAACTAAGGGTCAACTTTCCTCACTTTGCTTGCTTTCCTGCCCTCTTCTCATCGGGGAGGAGGTACGGGAGCCTGAAGATGAAGCATAAGGACAGCCTCTTCTCCTGCGTAAGCAGATTCCTGAATGGACAATGAACCACAGACAAGACCTCACTTATTCTGATTTTCGCCCTAATTTCATGACATATTCCCGGCAATAAATCCCGATTCTGTAATGTGAGAAGCAGAGGTGCCTTCACAGATTTCACTCGAGACAAAAATTGAGAACAAAGAACATTTATTTTACAACAGTGCAAAGTTGGGTGCTTCCCCTTACCCTGGGAATACACACACGTACTAGGGCTTACCCAACTTTTTATACATTCCATTTCTGCACAGAGGTTCCTCCCCCCCTTAACATTCTTCTGCCTCCTGGATTGGTTTGGCATTAGGTAATTCTGCCTACTTGCAGTTTGTGTGCCTTTCTGTGTGTATAGTTGTTTACCAGGAAGTGTCATGTCTTTGTTCTTATTCATAAATCTCAACCCCCAGGACTTGCTAAATCTATCTACTATAAGACCCCTATTCTATTATACTTGCTTAACCCTTCTTCACAATCTATTCTACTCCACCCTTATTCAACCCATCATAATTCATTCCTATTTAGCACTTGCTTGACTTCCCTTATTCCTTTATCCCTTCACCCCATCCTAATTCATTCTTATTTAGCAATTGATTAACTTCCCATATTCCATTATCTCTCAATCCACCCTTTTTCTTTAGCTACGCTTAGTAAAACCTCAATCAGGAAGTATTATTTTAAGCTTGGTCTTTTTCCCAGTGAATGAGTAAATGAACTGCAGCCTCAGCATCATCAGACCGAGTTTGGAAGGCATACATCATTTGGGTTGTAGTGTCCTGACGAAGGGCCCGTTGAATTAAACACTGTACACAAGGCATTAGGCAGGGAATTATTATGAGGGCTAAAATAAAAAGCCCAGCTGCTATAAGGGCCGTGTGTATCCAACTCCAGTCGCCAGTAAAAAGTTTAGTCCACCACGTACCGGACCAAGGATGCCAAGTCTGGACCAGGACATGGGAAAGTTTTCGAATCCCTGAAGAAATATTTTTTACTGCCTGGCCATTGTCATCAATATTCAAGCAACAATTGGTAAGGTTCAATTTTCCACAAATACTGCCCTCAACAGCCAACAAGTAATCAAGGGCCAGGCGATTTTGATAAACTGTAGCACGTATCTGTCGTTGTTCTTCAGCCAATAAATCCAAGGCCGTCGCTGTCTGATTGGTGATAATTTCCAAAATTGTCTGGAGTCTGATCAAACGATTTAGTATATAAATGGGGGTTGGATATCCCCATGATCCATCCTGAGCCCAAGAAGCAAGGCCATAATATGAAATAATCTTCATCCCAATTTCCAATTTTAAGTTCTCTCTTTGGACGAGTATCTTGAGGAGATTGTGGGATTAGGCGCATATATAGCTTGGTAGAAAGGTGATGGTCGGCATGCAAAGGCAGTAAGACAAATTGAGGTTGAATGATTCCAATACAAGTGCCGCTCCAATCGGGTTCTAAAAAGGTATAAGCCATATTCCCACAAATCCAATATAAACCCTCTGGTGCATATTCATATGGGATAGTTTGGTTCCAGATCTGCCGAAGCGAGGGGATGCCCCAGTAAGGGTTTTTACCTAAACAGTTCCATATGTCACTGGTGTCATTGATACTCTCATAAGGCACACAATCCGAATCGTTTTCCATAGAGAAATACCAGGTAGGTGTTGCGGGATGTCAAACAGCTGTAGTATTCTTGAGCAGCTTAAGCCGTTTATAACTGGAATCCCCCTTATAGTGACGGCCTTTAACCTTCCGAATGCATTCGTCACCCAATGGATGATTTGCAAGATGCAAAGTTTAGGGGGGGGGGGGGGGCGGGCGTTCAATTTTATTGTTGTACCATTAAAGCATAGAAGTTCCCATATATCCAAAGGCTCACCTTGCCAGGGCCAGGTACCGTCTTTAGTTGGCCCTCCGCAAATCCAACAATTCTTCAACCCCAGCAAGTCAGCTGTTCATTGACTTAAATCTACCCATTTATTGTCACCTAACCGGTGAGTAGCAGCTTGTCTGCGAGCATTAGCATATATATCCTCTTTATTCCTACTCCAGGTATAGCCCTGACTAATATTCTGCTTATAATTCTCCCACCATCTCCTTTCTACCATATTCTTGGCACTTGTCTTTTTAATACCCGTAGAGGCTGGGACGCAAACCCAATCCATTCCCCTAGGACAGTTCTGCTTCCCTGGTCCATGTTGGGATCCTAAATTAAACCATAATAAATAAGGTACCCCACTATGAATACACTCTATACCCATGCCCTGTCTGCATTCTAAAGGTAAACTTGTCCATTCTTCAAAGTAACTATCACCTCTGCTGCCCCTATTCCAGGAAGACTTTATACATTGTGTACAATCTTCTTCAGTATGATGCTGAACCAAGCCATGAAAGACCTCAACAATGAAGACACTGTTTACATCCGGTACCGCACGGATGGCAATCTCTTCAATCTGAGGCGCCTGCAAGCTTACACCAAGACACAAGAGAAACTTGTCCGTGAACTACTCTGCAGACGATGCCGCTTTAGTTGCCCATTCAGAGCCAGCTCTTCAGCGCTTGACGTCCTGTTTTGCGGAAACTGCCAAAATGTTTGGCCTGGAAGTCAGCCTGAAGAAAACTGAGGTCCTCCATCAGCCAGCTCCCCACCTTGACTACCAGCCCCCCCACGTCTCCATCGGGCACACAAAACTCAAAACGGTCAACGAGTTTACCTATCTCGGCTGCACCATTTCATCAGATGCAAGGATCGACAGCGAGATAGACAACAGACTCGCCAAGGCAAATAGCGCCTTTGGAAGACTACACAAAAGAGTCTGGAAAAACAACCAACTGAAAAACCTCACAAAGATAAGCGTATACAGAGCCGTTGTCATACCCACACTCCTGTTCGGCTCCGAATCATGGGTCCTCTACCGGCATCACCTACGGTTCCTAGAACGCTTCCACCAGCGTTGTCTCCGCTCCATCCTCAACATTCATTGGAGCGACTTCATCCCTAACATCGAAGTACTCGAGATGGCAGAGGTCGACAGCATCGAGTCTACGCTGCTGAAGATCCAGCTGCGCTGGGTGGGTCACGTCTCCAGAATGGAGGACCATCGCCTTCCCAAGATCGTGTTATATGGCGAGCTCTCCACTGGCCACCGTGACAGAGGTGCACCAAAGAAGAGGTACAAGGACTGCCTAAAGAAATCTCTTGGTGCCTGCCACATTGACCACCGCCAGTGGGCTGATATCGCCTCAAACCGTGCATCTTGGCGCCTCACAGTTCGGCGGGCAGCAACCTCCTTTGAAGAAGACCGCAGAGCCCACCTCACTGACAAAAGACAAAGGAGGAAATACCCAACACCCAACCCCAACCAACCAATTTTCCCCTGCAACCGTGTCTGCCTGTCCCGCATCGGACTTGTCAGCCACAAACGAGCCTGCAGCTGACGTGGACATTTACCCCCTCCATAAATCTTTGTCCGCAAAGCCAAGCCAAAGAAGAGACAATTGGATGGTTTCCCAAAAATTGGGAACCAGCAGGAAAACAATACCACAAATAATAAAAATAACATTACAACAATTTTTGTCGGTGGAGCGTAACTTTCAGTCCAGAAGGATGCGACACTGCATGCCAGGTTGAGGGGATATTATCAACATCCTTATTCTGTGGATTAGCACACTTAATGCATTGTTCGTGAGTCCATCCCTTTTCTTTTGTTCGTACTGCAGTGTCTGTAATCAAAAGTACACAATAAGGGCCATCCCATATAGGTTCTAGTTTATGGTCTTGCCACGCTTTTACATATACCCAATCACCAGCTTTAATGGAATGAATAGGATAGTCCAGAGGTGGGTTTTGAGCTAATAAACCCTTCTGTCTTAAGTCATATAAAGAAGTAGAAAGTCCCTGTAAATATTTAGATATATATTGGTCATTAGCCTCAGGGGTAGGGGAATCGGTGTGGAATCCCATCTAAGGAAGACCGAACATCATCTCATATGGTGAAACCGCAAGATCCTTACGGGGAGCTGTGCGGATCCTGATTAAAGCTAAGGGTAAGCATTTAATCCAGGAGAGGCCAGTTTCCTCATGAAGTCAAGTGAGTTGGTTTTTCAGGGTCTGATTCATCCGCTCAACTCTGGGGGTGCCATGGGGTATGTAACTGCCAATCTATTCCCAAGATTTTACACACCCCCTTAGTACCTGAGAGGTAAAATGTGTACCTCGATCTGAATCAATAGTTTGCACAATACTGTAACGTGGAATAATAGCCTCTAGTAATATCTGAATAACGGTGTTAGCACGATCATTAGGGGTCAGGAAAACCTCAACCCATCGAGTAAAATGATCCACCATTACTAGGAGATATTTATAGACCCCTATCTTTGGCAATTCCGTGAAGTCAACTGTATTCTTTGAAACGGGCGTACGGCTATATCGCGACCCCCAGGTCTTACATAGCGCATTACTTTCTTATTCACTCGCTGACAAATTGGACATCCCTGAGTACTCTGTTTGGCTAAGGTGTATATTCCAGAACAATTAAAGGACCGTACAAAGGCTTCAACAAGTGCTTGCATTCCCCAGTGTGTCTGCTGGTGGAGCTGATCAATAATCTGACGAGCCAAGGCTTTATTCAGGACTTGGCGTACCTCTGCCGTCCACCATAACCCAACTGCAGTTTGATGCATTCCCTGGTCTTTCATATAAATCTCCTCCTCCAGTGAGAAGATGGGAGTCTTTTGAATCTCATGTGGGATGGGGAGTAACAGCTGCATCTCTATTATTTTTGTTAGTGCAGCCTGTTTGGCAGCTTCATCTGCCTATCTGTTACCCTGGGCTTCAGGACTGTCAATAATTTGATGGCCTCGTACATGAACTACAGATATCTCCTCAGGTAACATAAGAGCATCTAAGGATCGAACAATTAAGTTCTCATGGATCAACTTTTGTCCTTTCCTGGTTATCATTCCCCGCTCTTTCCAAATCTTTCCAAAGGTGTGTACAACACTAAAAGCATACTTGGAGTCAATATAGATTGTGCCCACCTTACCCTCTAAACCCCAGAGATCTCTACAGAGGGCATACAATTCACAGGATTGGACCGAACAATGACCGGGAAGACGGCCGGACTCAATCACAGCTCCTTCATTCCTGTCCACTACACTATACCCGCTGTAACGAATACCATCAATGCAGCGGGAAGATCCATCAATAAACCATCTTTCACCCTCTCGTAAAGGTTCATCGCTTAAATCATCTCTAATTTTTGTCTGTAAATCTATCACTTCTAAACATACATGCTCTAAATCATTGGGGACAGTATCAGAATCTGGAGAAACCAAGAAGGCGGCTGGATTCTGATCTTTATTTGTAATCAATGTCAAATCATCCCTATCCATGAGAATTGCTTCATACTTTAAAATTCTGGAATCGGTAAGCCACCTTCCGGCACGTTGTAAAAAAAATGGTGCGGACTGTGTGAGGGGTGCAAACTGTCATCGGGGCACCAAATGTAATTTTTCGTCCTTCCTCTACTAGAATGGCAGTGGCTGCAATTGCTTGCACACATTCTGGCCAACCACGACAAACAGGATCTAAAATCTTCGATAGAAAGGCAACTCGTTATCTAAAGCCTGCTCGCTCTTGTGTTAATACTCCTATGGCCACACCATCTTTCACATTGGAATATGGCTTATTTAGGTCGGGTAAGGCCAAAACTGGGGCATTAGTAAGACGCTGTTTCACCATATCAAAATCTTTAATCTCCCCCTCCGCCCAGACAACAGTTTCACCTCCTAGAGTCGCAAGTTCATCATAAAGAAATTTAACCAGGCTGGAATAATTCTCAATCCAAATCCTACAGTATCCCAACAAATCAAGGAATTTCCTAAGTTCTTGAGCATTCTTCGGAAGCAGGATCTGCAAAATACCGCGTATTCTCTCTGGACTTATCTTCCTAATTCCTTGACTAACCAAATGACCTAAGTATTTAACCTCAGATTGAACAAATTGCAACTTCGATTCACTCACTTTAAGACCCTTATTCCCTAGAAAATTCAAAAAATCAACAGTGTATTATTTAACCGAATCATACATTTCCCCCGTGATTAATAAATCATCCACATATTGTAATAATCGCCAATCCTCTCTCCGAGGGGCCTCATCTAGTACCTGTTCCAAAACTTGGCCAAACAAATTTGGTGATTCCGTAAAATCCTGGGGAAGGACCGTCCATCGGTATTGATTTTTCCGTCCTGTAAAGGGATTTTCCCACTCAAATGCAAACATGTCCCTACTGTCCATTGCCAAAGGGCAGGTCCAGAAGGCATCTTTGAGATCAATTACACTGAACCACTTACTATGGGGGTCAATCTTACCCATCAACATCTAAGGGTTAGGTACAATCGGATAACGGGTGAGAATAATTTTGTTTAACTCTCTCAAATCCTGTACTAATCGGTATGTGCCGTCTGGTTTTTGGACAGGTAAAATTGGAGTATTAAAAGGTGACATGCAGGGTTCGAGTATACAGTCTTCACCAATTGCTCAATTACTGGCTGCAGCTCCTTTCGGCCAGCCACAGGAATCAGATACTGTTTTCGTCGAACTACCTGGTTGGGGTCTTTTAGAGTAACTTGCAGGGGAGGAACATCTAACCCTCCTCTATTGCCTCTTTTCGCCCATACCCTAGGATTTATTAGTCCCCAATCCTCCTCCGTCAGCACATAAAATTGAACCCCGATACCCGAGGTCTGGTACCGATAGTCAATTGGTCCTGTAAATCACGTCCCAACAAGCAAACCCCAGCTTGGGGAACTAATAAAAGATCCTCTGTAACTATCTTTCCTCCCATTTGTATCTTTACATTTTTTAATTTAGGGACTGCAAAATCTCTTCACCCCCACCCCCGAAATCATCACCATCCCTTCTGTTTTAACACCCTCGGGCCGTTGTAAAATACTAGACCGGGCTGCCCCGGAATCTACTAGAAAAGTCATTTTGTCACCATGGGGTCTATGCTTAAATTTACCAATGGTTCTCCGTGCAGCCCCACAGTATGCATTAGCTGAGAACCGTGACCCCCCTATTCATAATCTGCCTCCATCAATGTGTAAGATCGCGTCTCCCTGGCCCGCATCGGGCATTCCCTCTTAAAGTGTCCCTCCTTTTTACAATAATAGCATACCAATGCTCTTGTTCCCAATTTCTGCCAGGGTCTCCATGGGGTCCCGGGAACAGTCGCCATCCCCGGAATCCTCCTGTTAGAAATTAAAGTACCTTTAAAGAAATTGCTCGAGACAAAAATTGAGAACAAAGAACATTTATTACTACAACAATGCAAAGTTGGGTGCTTCCCCTTACCCTGGGAATACACACACATACTGGGGCTCACCCAACTTTTATACAGTCAATTTCAGTATCAGAGTGCCCTCCCCCTTACATTCTTCTGCCCCCTGGATGGGTTTGGCATAGGTAATCCTTCCTGCCTACGTGCAGTTTCAGTACACTTGGAGGACCAGGGGGTATCCTGTGGGTGCCCCATCATGTCATTGTCCTTATTCACACCTTCCTGATTCTCTGGGCTACAGTCTCTTGATATGCAGAGTTGACTCATTCTATCTAGGGTTGGCTAATTTCATATGTATAAATCTGTGTATGGTTAGCTAATTAGAAATGTATGACTTGGTACTTCTGTCCAGGGCTAGGAGACCCTTATCTGATCCAGACTACCTCAACTTCCTACATTCTATTGTACCTTACCATTCCTTATCTTAGTCCTATGGTCTTGTCACAAAGACTAGAAGATTCTTATGTTAATCGTGCTGACTCTGCTTTCCTGTATCCTAAGCCCCAAGCTTATCCTGTTTGAACTGGTTACAGCCATTTTACTGATGAACTTTAGTTTCTTCCATGTTCATAATTTTAGATCAATTTTCCCATCTCTCACAATCCTCACTTTTCTTTTAGATCAGTAATACTGATCTTTCACCATGATCAGTGTTACTGATCTTTGGCTACTAGTGTCAGTGTGACTGATCCCCCCCCCCCCCCCCCTTCCTCACTTTTCTTTTAGATCAGTAATACTGATCTTTCAAGTGTAAGGTGTAGTTTTATCCAGCTGGTCAATAACCGAATTGTAACACCTGTGTAAAGTCTTTAGGTAGGGGAGCACCATGAAGGTCAGAGTAGCGAGTCCAGCTGCTTATTAGGGTTGCGAGTATCAGGCTCCAGTTCTCAGTAAAGAGTCTAGTCCATCCCACATCAGTCCGAAGTTGCCACGTCTGAACATGGGCATGGGCAGATTCACGTTGAAACATTGAAGCAGTGTCTTTTAACCACCCGACTTTTGTAAGCATTGTCCTGACGAAGTCTGTGAGAAACGCTGCCTTCAGCAGCGAACGAGTAGTCAGGCGGTTCCGTTGAATTGTGGTTAGTATATGATGTCCTCTTCAGCCCCGAACCCTAGGGCCACCGATCTCCGAAGGCTGTTTGGAGCCTGATATTAAAGTGTCAAGCAGCTCACGTTGTTGGAAACTGGTGCTCCCCTTCACGGGGTGATGAAAAGTGACCAAGCTGGGGGGGGATTGTTTCTTGTGATTTAACTGTGTGTTGCAGCTTGTCTGCTAACATTAGCATATATATCATTGAACTTGTGAGTTGCAGCCTGTCTGTGTACATTAGCATATGTATTAACTCTCTCTCTCTCTGCTACATGTACAATCCTGACTACCATTCTGTCTGTCTTTGTCCCACCATGTCTTTTGTGCTATCGCCTCAAAACTCTTGTCTTTAATACCTGTGTAGGCTAAGAGACAAATTAAATGTACTCCACTAAAGCTGTTCAGTTCCCCTGGTCCGTATTGGAATCCCTTGTTAACCCATATTCCACTATGACTATACATTAAATCTATGCCCTGTCTACATTCTAAAGGAGCACAATTGTAACCTCTGCTGCCCCTATTCCAGGGGGACTTAAAACATAGCGAGTACTGAAGTGACATATCCATTTAACGAACAATATTCCAAAAAATGAATAAACAACAATAAATGTAAAACCCATTGAAAACAGCAATAAAATACAACAATAACTGAATAAACAACAATAAATAAACCATTAAAATACGACAATAAATGTAAAACCCATTAAAATACGGCAATAAAGAATACAACAATAACTGAATAAACCATTAAAATACGACAAAAATGTAACATTACGGCACTTTGTCAAGGCGCAGTGTAAGTTTCAGGTCTGATGGATGAGGGACTGCACGCCAGGTTGAGGGTTGTGTCTGTGTGTCGTGATGTTGTGGTTCAGAAGCTGGTTTAATTCTTTGAATGTGGGTCCAGCCTTTCTCTCTTGTTCTTACTGCGGTGTCTGTAATTAAAAATACACAGCAGGGACCATCCCAGGCAGGTTTTAGTTGATCCTCTTGCCATGCTTTTACATATAACCAATCACTAGATTTTAATAAAATGAATAACAATCTGACTTTCCTTTGTGTTAGTGTAAAAATTGTAAAATGAAACACAAACCATATTTGCATGGGTTTTGAATATGTTAGACCTTATTAAAATGCAGTTGGAGCTGCTTGTCTGTATGGGGCACAACCCTCCAATTTGTTAGAGTGGGTACATAACAGACATTGCAGCACAAGAGCCCCTGCAAGAGAACTTGAAACATATTCAACCTTTAGTTCTGCCTTAAGTAAAATGCCTTGTGTCACAGCTCACAGGAGCTGGCCTTATTTAAAACAGTCTGTAAAACAGGCACCAAAAAAAGTTAAAAGATGTTCTTATGAAGATTGCACACACAATAATTTAAGTACAGGCTAGTTTCTATTACATTCCACTTAAAAGTTCTGCTGCATGAATCCTGGAGCTTGTGGAGTCATTATTGAATCAAGAAATATTGGTGCCATGCCAATCTCATTCTAACATGCCAATTTCTCCAGTCCTTAAGTCAAGATGTACTGAATAGCATCTGGTACAAGATCTGTGAGTTCTTAATGATATTATTATTCTTATGCACCCAATTGTTCTGAACTATGCCACCAATTTAAATCATATTCCACCTATTGCAGTACTCACACAGCACCATAGACCAGTTCGCAGGTTTATTTCTCCATTAAGCTGAATCCAGTTGCGCAGGGTTTACCTCCGTGATTATTTACAATGTAACTTCCGCACTACCGGATTTAAATATAAACCTGATGAATGGGGGAAAGTTATCATGAATTAAATAACAGCGGCAATACAGAGAAATTGTGCTGAGGCATTAATTTCACTCCGGAGGAAAATGCACCAGAGAAATGAATGATTAAACTTATAGGAATCCCCATAGGAATCCCCAGAGGTATCTTTATTCTCCAGAGGTGGGTGATCTTTAAACTCACGGACCTTGACTGCTGAATGTGTAGAAGAAATACCTCTATCTGCAAGACAAGAGCCTGAAGCCTCAATTTCAAGTGCCACAGTGCACTTAAAGGGACATGCACACTCCTGCTTCAACTGGCTGAACCAGCCACTTTACACATCAGATCCTTTCTTTATCTTACATACACTTAAAATAAGACGTGTAGAACTCACCCTATTTGCGCAAACATTTCTCCCTGCAAATGTTATAACATCACTATTCTCAGGTACTCCCTGTGCAAAATCACATTTAAATACAATTTATTTCATAAATTGGAATTAACTGGTAGTTAAATTCGCTAATTCTACAGTATTGAAAAATGATCCTTTATGACATTTAATTTTTAGCATGAATTTTAATCAATATTGGTCAGTGACTGAAGTGGGAAGTCGTGATTTATGAAATTATCTCTGGTCTCTACTCTTCCACTCCCGACGCTTCTCCCAACATTCAGGAGCTGGCACACAGTCCCTGCCTTTTTCATGTTACTCATCTACTATTACTTTAACTGCTTGCATCAAAATGTTAGCCTTTGCTTTCTGCTTATCCTCAGATGTCTGGACAAATGCTTTTTGTGTGATCTGTAGAAGCTGGGTTATTCCCTGCTCATGCCAATTTTCTGTCTTTTGTAATTTTCTCCTAATGTCTGGGGCTGAGTTGGTAACAAAACCTGTTAGTACCAATTGTTCCCCTACTGGGGATTCTATGTCGAGACCCCCATATTGTATATATATTTGGTCCCAAAAATTGGTCTAACTGTTCGGCACATCCCTGGGGATCTTCTATCAGGGAGGTCAGTTCTTTCTTAAAGTTACGCACTTCAGTACTGGTCAGGGGCACATTTACGAAACCGAGACCCTCTCCCATGGGAACTTCCCACAGTGGTCTCATCCAGTTGGTTTCTTAGCTTATTAGGTCTGGGTTCCTGCTCCCTGGGAAATGAATGAAAGGGTTCTGCCCTTTCTTCCTGAAGAGTCTCACGCTGTTCTGAATTAAAGTTACCTCTCTCTCCTGTCAACAGAGGTGGTAATCGAGTGCTTTGTGAGCAAGTTATCATACCACTCCTGCTCTCTTCTCTAGTGGTGGGGGAGGTGGGGAAGGTGCAGAAGGGTAGGTTATAGGAAGGGGAGGAAAGATAGGAGCCGGCATAGGAGGAACATAGGGTGGAGGGAGGGAATGTAACACATCCCAACCCTGTGATTCAGGGACAAGAGGTTCCTCCTCTCTCTTATCCCTGAATTCTTTCTCATTCAAAACCAGCTGTTCAATGGATCCCTTGAGCCAGCAGGCTGCATATTCCCTGCTCTCAACATTGTCTTTCTGGTTTTGATAGAGCCATAGGTTCAAAGCTTTACACATCCATTCATCCTCGGATCCGAATTTTGGCCAGTACACGGAGCTCCCTTTAACCGGGTATTTAACCCATTCAATACAACAATACCTGACCATCGTCAGTTTGTCTTTACCACGGGTCTTTCCTGTGCCCCACTCAGATAACATCAACCCAAGCGGGCTGTACGTAGCTATCTGGTGGTCACGTCCTGTGTCAGGACTCTCCTCTTTACTGCCCGTTATTCCCATGCTTAGAAACAAGTAAAATACCTGACCATCGTCAGTTTCTCTTTACCACGGGTCTTTCCTGTGCCCCACTCAGATAACATCAACCCAAGCGGGCTGTACGTAGCTATCTGGTGGTCACGTCCTGTGTCAGGACTCTCCTCTTTACTGCCCGTTATTCCCATGCTTAGAAACAAGTAAAATACTCTTACCGAGTTCTAGTAGTACTGCTCTAGCGCGCTTCCTTCCGTCGTTTGTTCTCAATGCCTCTTCTCGGATATCACTCGCTTCTTCCACTGACCAGCCACCCGTCGCCCGTGAGTCCAGCTGAATCAGCCGGGGTGCACCTACTCTCGTCGTCGGGGTACTCTGTCAGTGGAGGGAGTGTGATCCCGGACGAGCCCCCATTTGTTAGAAATTAAAGTACCTTTAAAGAAATTGCTCGAGACAAAAATTGAGAACAAAGAACATTTATTACTACAACAATGCAAAATTGGGTGCTTCCCCTTACCCTGGGAATACACACACATACTGGGGCTCACCCAACTTTTATACAGTCAATTTCAGTATCAGAGTGCCCTCCCCCTTACATTCTTCTGCCCCCTGGATGGGTTTGGCATAGGTAATCCTTCCTGCCTACGTGCAGTTTCAGTACACTTGGAGGACCAGGGGGTATCCTGTGGGTGCCCCATCATGTCATTGTCCTTATTCACACCTTCCTGATTCTCTGGGCTACAGTCTCTTGATATGCAGAATTGACTCATTCTATCTAGGGTTGGCTAATTTCATATGTATAAATCTGTGTATGGTTAGCTAATTAGAAATGTATGACTTGGTACTTCTATCCAGGGCTAGGAGACCCTTATCTGATCCAGACTACCTCAACTTCCTACATTCTATTGTACCTTACCATTCCTTATCTTAGTCCTATGGTCTTGTCACAAAGACTAGAAGATTCTTATGTTAATCGTGCTGACTCTGCTTTCCTGTATCCTAAGCCCCAAGCTTATCCTGTTTGAACTGGTTACAGCCATTTTACTGATGAACTTTAGTTTCTTCCATGTTCATAATTTTAGATCAATTTTCCCATCTCTCACACTCCTCTATCCCTACCTCTGACCTGGTCTCTACTTCCCCCCTCCCAACGCTCCTCCCAACATCCAGGAGCCGACACACGGCTCCTAACACTTCCTTGCTTTCCATCTACAACTTCCTTTACTGCCTGCATCAAAATCTTAGCCTCTCCTTTCTGTTTTTCTTCAGACCTCTGGACGTATGCCCTTTGTGCGATCTGCAAAAGCTGTGATAGTCCCTGTTCATGCCAATTCTCTGTCTTTTGTAATTTCTTCCTGATATCTAAAGCTGAATTAGTAACAAAACACGTCAATACCAACTGTTCACCTGCTGGGGATTCTATATCCAACGCCCCATATTGCTGGATGGCCGCACGTATCCATTCGCGTGCGACCATCATTAGTAGTCTTATCCCAATTTGGGTTTACCAGGGGAATTTTAGCTTCTCCAGGTATCGCCTCTGCCCCCCCCTGGTGTTCCCTATCCCAGACTTTGATCCCTGTCTGGCGGATCATTCCACGCTCATCCAAAGTAAATAGAGTCTTAAAGATAGACAGTAATTTATCCCAGGTATATATATATATATATATATATATTAGGTCCCAAAAATTGATCTAATTGTTCTGCACATCCCTGAGGGTCTTCTATCAGAGAGGTCATTTCCTTCTTAAAATTGCGCACCTCAGTATTAGTCAAAGGCACATTCACAAATCTGAGACCCCCTGCATCCCCTCCCAAGGGAACCTCTCATAAAGATCTCATCCAGTTAGTTTCTGGCTTATCTCCTCCTCTATGATGGTTAAGTTCCTGCCCTCTGGGAGACAAATCAAAGAGTCCTGCCCTTTCTTCCCGAAGGGCCTCACACTGTTCTTCTGAATGACCCTCACAATCAAAGTCTCCTCCCTCTCGTATCAATTGAGGCGGTAATTTTGCACTCTGTAAGCGAGTCATCATACCACTCCTACTTTCTCCTTTCTGTAACTGTGGAGGGGGAGGGGAAGGTGAAGAAGGGTAAAGCGTAGGGGAGGGGAGGGGATGGGAGCTGGCACAGGGGAAACAAAAGGTGGAGGAAGGGAATGTAACACATCCCATCCCTTTACTTCAGGGGCAGAAGGTTCCTCATCCTTCTTATTTGTATCTTTCTTCTCGTCCAATATCATCTGATTAAATGATTCACTAAGCCAACAGGCTGCATATTCCCTACTCCCGGTATTGTTTCCTTGATTTTGGTAGAGCCAGATGTTCAATGCCTGACACATCCAGTCCTTGTCGGATCCGAACTTTGGCCAATATACTGAACTCCCTTTTATCGGATTCTTAACCCATTCCTGACAACAATACCCGACCATGGTCTGCTTATCCTTCCCACGGGTTTTCCCCGCACTCCAATTGGATAACATTAGTCCTTACGGACTATGTTTCGGTATTTTATCCTCCCATCCTTCTTAAGGACTTTTTCCCTTGCTACTTCCTCCTCCCATATTGGCAGGAAAATGAAATTCCTCTTACCGGAATTCAGTAGCTATTCCTAGCGCGCTTCCTTAACGTCCTCCCGTCATTTGTTCTCAATGCCTCTTCTCGGATATCACTCGCTTCATCCACTGACCAGCTACCGGTCGTCTGGGAGTCCAGCTGAATCAGCCGGGGTACACCTACCCCCGTCGTCAGGCGCTCTGTCAGTGGAGGGAGTGCGATCCCGGACGAGCCCCCCAGGTTGTGAGAAGCAGAGGTGCCTTCACAGATTTCACTTGAGACAAAAATTGAGAACAAAGAACATTTATTTTACAACAGTGCAAAGTTGGGTGCTTCCCCTTACCCTGGGAATACACACACGTACTGGGGCTTACCCAACTTTTTATACATTCTATTTCAGCACAGAGGTACTCCCCCCCCCCCCCCCCCTTTACATTCTTCTGCCTCCTGGATTGGTTTGGCATTAGGTAATTCTGCCTACGTGCAGTTTGTGTGTTTCTGTGTGTATAGTTGTTTAGCAGGAAGTGTCATGTCTTTGTTCTTATTCATAAATCTCAACCCCCAGGACTTGCTAAATCTATCTACTATAAGACCCCTATTCTATTATACTTGCTTAACCCTTCTTCACACTCTTCTACTCCACCCTTATTTTACCCATCATAATTCATTCCTATTTTCCTATTTGCTTGACTTCCCTTATTCCATCCTTCACCCCATCCTAATTCATTTTTAGCAATTGATTAACTTCCCATATTCCATGATCTCTCACAGTAACAACCGTTTGCCCCTGTCAAGGTGCTATCCCAGCGTAATTTCAAAGGGAAGTGGCCACTTTAAATCTCACTCGGAGAGCTAATGATTGTTAACAGGAGCACAGAGTTTCTGGCACATTTTCGCGGCGTCGGGTCGGCGTGTAAGGAGGGACGAAACGAGTGAGGGTGCGGGCTGCCGCGGCGCGCCGCCTCCTGAACCGCAGGGATGGAGACGAGGTGCTGGATCCGAGTCGGCTTCTTTTCCCTGCTGGGGCTGGTGGCTGGGTCCATCTGGACGTACAGCAACCAGCTGGGTCAGAGTTGGGGCAGGATCACTCCTGCCTCCGGACTGTCACGGGGGGCGGGCGAGCCCAGCGCCGACTTGCAGCCTCTCTGCGATTCCTACTTCCAGGGGAGAGGGGCGTTCCGTTGGAAGAGGAGCGGGGCGGCTGAGCTGGGACGGGGCGACCCGGAGGAGGGGGGCTACTGCGAACGCCTGCGGCCGCTGCTGCACGCCAGCCGGAGCCCGCCGCCGGCGGCGGAGGAGACCCTGTTCCCGCTGGCTTTTGTCATCACCGTGCACAAAGACGCGGACACCTTGGAGAGGCTCTTCAGAACCATTTACCGGCCTCACAACCTCTACTGCATCCACGTCGATGCCAAGTCCCCCGCGCATTTTCAGAAGCGCCTGCACCTTCTCCAGAGCTGCTTCGCCAACGTTTTCTTCCCGTCCCGGGTGGAGCCCGTTGTCTACGCCGGGATATCTCGGCTCGAAGCCGACCTCCGGTGCCTGGCCGATCTCTTCCAGATGAGAGGCAGGTGGAACTACGTCCTGAACATGTGCGGGCAGGATTACCCCCTGAAAACCAACCTGGAGATGGTCCGTCACCTCAAAGCCTACAAAGGGAAGAACATCACTCCAGGCATATTGCCTCCGAAGCACGCCAAGCTCCGCACCAAGTTTGTGTACAAACAGGTCCTCTCTCTCAATAATTCCTACGTGATCGCAACGAAGAAACTCAAATCCCCACCTCCTCGCAACCTAACGATTTATTTCGGGTCGGCGTATTATGCTCTGACGGCGGAATTTGTCGGATTTCTTTTGAAGGACCGGCGAGCCCTGGATTTGTTACACTGGTCGAGGGACACGTACAGTCCCGACGAACACTTCTGGGTGACGTTAAACAGGATTCCAGGTCAGTCTTCACACGGACTCAACCTTCACTGGGATGGCAGAAAAGCCGGGGTCCTTGAAAGTCCACCTTGTACCTTCCAGTCCATTTCGAGGTGGTAGAAAGAAACGCCGAGGTTTTTTTGGAGGCAGCCCCCGTGAGTAGCAATGCTCAAACGACCTTCTGGGTCGCTTCATTGGAGTCTCCCTTCACTGTGGCTTTCCCTTGGAAGGGAAGGGGCGATTAGAGGGATGGGATGATGGGGGGGGGGGCGGAAATTCCTGGCCCGAAACGTCAGAATTTATTGTTGTGAGCAAGTCACAAAATTCGTTGTTTTACGGCAGAATCACAGGGCCAACGTGAGTGCAGGAAAAGTCAGGCGGTGTCTGTGGTTCTTCGATCGTTCAGATGGCAGCTGGGAAGAAGCTGTCCTTGCTCCGATGTGTGCTCGTCTTTAGGCCCCTGTCCCCCATGGCAGCAGGGTCTTTGAGGATCGAGGCTACTTTTTAAAGACATTGCTTCTATTGGTAATATAAATTGGTTACCCTTTTACCTCCTATTGTCTTCTGTGTGATCTGAGTCTGTCCAACACCCTTGGGTATTCCATTCCTCTCCATTATGTCCAGAGCAGGGAATGTGATGCCCATATTGTGGAGATGCTTGCACCTCCCACTCTCTTCCTGGGTCCACTCTCAAGGCCTCCAACTCCTGATCTTAAGCAATCAACCTTGCTGACCTTATCTGGCATCTGTTATATGTAATGAGATTTGGGTTTGTCAGATGATCATTTCTGGAGCTCCCTGGTATGACCAAAAAAAATCTCTGCTCCGAGTCTCTTCATTCATTTGGGTACAAAATCCAAAGATGCCAGACTGTGTGCAAGCAATGAAGAAAACGTGGAAGGTTGAGAGAGGAGGGGCAGAGAGAGCACTGAATTATGGGGAGGGGGAGAGACTGAGGGAGATGGAGCTCAGACTGATCAATAGAATGTGAGAATTTGAGAAATGACAATGAAATAAGAGAAGAAAGAAGAGATGGGGAAAAAATGAGCTGAGGTCAGAGTTGCAACCTGTGGCTGGATGGGAATGCCATTCTATTATCACCATTGGAGGTAGACGAATGCGACAGAAATTAGTAGCACTTTCCTTTTCCAGTGTATCCAATCCCAGACTGAATGCCTTTATAAATGAGGTGAAGCAAAAATGTCCAAATATTCAGAGCGAGGCTTTAAGTTCAAGCCTCTCAGTACCCACAGGGTTTCGTAGATTTGGCAGCTGGGAACCAATTAGATGGGCAAGGTGGGATTACTGAATTGTTTGCCGGCTGAGATTAAAATTGCAAAGCCTTCAACCACAGAAGTACTTAAAAAAGAAACAAAAAAAAAAACAGGTGGTTACCTGATCTCTGCTCTAATGTAAAGGTTCCATTATTGTCACATAGTACTACATTTAGACTGTAACATGTAATTCTTTAACTTTTTCTACTGTCAGGAAGACAGAGTTGCCACTTTGTCCAGTGCCCCTCTCAGAAATGATGCCCCAGTGAGGACCAACCTCATGACCCCTGGTTTTCAAGACCAATCAGAGCCTCGGTGAATTTGCCTTCTGCAAATCGGCTGTTCAGACTCTCACAATATCCTCCAACAGTTCTTCATTTGCTGCAGAGCACTTCAGGATTTTCTCTGACCATGGAGAGATTTTTTTTTTAAACTTTATTTAAAATTTTATGACATGAATAAAATAAAAATTACATTTAAAGAAATAATAAAAAATAAGATAATAAAAATTAGAATACTACATCATTAAACTACACAAATTAACCCCCCCAATAATTATAACACAACATTAATCATCTAATTTAAAATTAATCCAACCCTCCCCCCAAAATAAAGAGTGAAGAATTAATTAACAATGTTGTAAATAAAATAGAAAAAACCCCACTTACAAAAAAAGGATAAAACTTAACAACAAAAAAAATTACTAACAACAAAAAAAATATCAATACTAAAATAATACCCTTAAACATATATTTAAATCAAACATATTTCATGTATTTAACAAATGAAATCCACTTTAAAACTAAATTCAAATATTAAAATCATATGTCAACCACATATCTGTTATACAAAAAATCATAATTAATAATACATAAATACAGAATTTCCATTAATACCAAGTTTCCTTTATAATTCATCGAGAGAACAAAAACATACCTGAGAAAAACAATCAGATAAACTTTTTATTCCCTTCCCCTCCCCTTATATAAAAAAAGAAAAAAAAGTTCAAACTCTTATAAAATTCTCCATATTCTTCATTTATAACATATTCAAAATTCTCTATCAAAATTAACTTAATTTTATTAAACTCTTCTCCCTCAATGTATTTGTACTTAATTTTCTTCTTCTTCTTATCACCTTTCCCCTCATCTTCCTCTTCATCTAATTCAACATCCTCAATCTTTGACTTATTATCTTCTGTGACATCATCCTCTTAAAAAAGAAAGAAAAAAGAGAAAAAAAACCCAAAAAAAAGAGAAAAAAGGAGAGAAAAAAACCTCCTAATTCCCTCTCAATTACAATCAAAACAAAAAGAGTTTAAAAAAAATTATTTATTTTAAAAAAATAATAAAAAAAATCTTCACTTCTTAACCCAAAAATTAAAAAAAACAGGTCGGAGGTCACAACTACCTCCTCCTGTTTAAACCGCCCAAAGCGGTAACTTCCCCCAAAATATTGGGTGTGAGATAACTCACAGGTAGCTGATGACTTCTGGAAACTAGTGCCCACCCAGTTCCCTCTCCCAACTCCCATTTCATTAAACTATCATCATTATTTAAACTATTTAAACTCTTTTCAAAAAAAAGATAAAAGATTTAGTTTTTTAAATCAACGTTACCACTTCGATCACCATTGCTTCCATTTCTTTTAAAAATCTGGATACCACCTTACATCTCTACTCTCTTTGGAGACCTTGAAGGACTACATCATTCCTGAAACTGCATGATTGGGAGAGACTAAGCAAAGTCCATAACCTCTTTAGGATTGTCAAAGAATTTTGGCTAATTTCCATCCTAAAAAATCTTCAGTACCGCAGAATACCTGAATGTTGAAGCTGTATCCTCAACATTAGGAGCATAAACATCAAGCAAAGTCCATGCCTCATTAAAGATTGTACAATTTAATTTTAATAATCTTCCACCATTTTTCTCTTCACTCTGTAACTAAAATGGTAGATTCTTATGTACCAAAATTGCCACACCTTTTGCCTTAGAATTAAACGAAGAATAAAAAACATGCCCAACCCATTCACGTTTGAGTTTCAAATGTTCCTTATCTATTAAATGAGTTTCCTTTGCCATTGCGACCACCGTTTCTTCCATTTCTTCCAGAAATCAAATTCCCTTCTTGCAGCTCTGCCGTCTTTGGAGACCGTGGAGGACTACGTCGTTCCTGGAATTGCGTAATTGGTAAAGACTGAGCAAAATCCATAGCTTCTTTAGGATTATCAAAGAACTTTGGTTGATATCCATCCTGAAAAATCTTCAGTACCGCAGGGTATCTAAATGTTGCCTTATATCCTTTTTTCCACAATAATTCTTTCTCAGAATTAAATTCACGTCGTTGAAACATAATTTCCTGATTCAAATCCGGATAGAAGAAAACACGATTACTCTGAACCATCAAAGGAGATTTGTTTTTCTGTGCATTTCTAATAGCCATACGCAAAATAGTCTCTCTATCACAGTAATTTAAACAGCGAACCAGAACAGGTCTTGGATTCTGTCCTGAAAAAGGTCTCCTTCTCAAAACTCTATGAGCCCGTTCCAATATTAAACCTTCAGAAAACTTATCTTGTCCCAACACTTGTGGAATCCATTCAGTGAAAAATTTTCTTGGATCTGGCCCTTCTATGCCTTCTGGCAAGCCGACAATTTTCACATTATTCCGTCTGGATTGGTTCTCCAAATAATCAACCTTTTTTGCTAAATTTTTATTCTGACTCTGTAACGTTTCAATTGTTTTATTCACATCTTGCAATTGATCTTGTACATCAGATAATCCTTGATCACACATCTCAAGTCTTTCAATAGTTTCAACTTTAAAAGCTCCATAATCAGCCATCTGTTGAGTATTGACATCCACCAATGCATTAATCTTAGAAGTAAGATTATTCATAGAATCACCTAAATGCATCATTGAAGAAAATATCTTATGTTCAAGACTCTTGAAAAGTATATCAACATCAGTAGATCCAGACATAGTGGGATCCTGCTGTTCTTGTGGAATCAGAGGACCTTCTATCCCTTCTTTTAATTTAGTAGCTTTTCTTACAGTTTGACTCCGTGTAAGAGCCCCTGTCACAGACCCCCCAAAAGTATCAGGAGGCTGATGATCAGGGTTATCTTTGATCCAAACCTCCTTTAAAAGCTTCGTTACGTCAGTATCTGGAAGAGCTGTTATAACTGGTGGTATAGCAGTCAAATAACAACTCTTTCACTCTCCAACTGGTGGCGCCCCAGCTAATTCAGCAGTCAAAGTCTCAGTAGACGTTGTTTGAAATACTGGCATCCGGCCAGCCCTTTGTTCTAAAGGCAGCTGAAAACGACCTTCAGAAAGACTTACGGAATCAGAACGGAGCTCCAAGGCCGAATTCTTCGCTTGTTTTCCTGGATCCATTTCACGCTGAGTCGTGGCTTTTTGTAAACAAGCAGGCTCAGATAATTTCGGAAAATATAATTTTTTAACAATCTGTTGATGTTTCCTTTTACTTTTTTTTAACAAATGTACCATTAGGTATTAATTCAACATTTCATACTATTTATAAACTTTTTAAAAAAGTTTTAACGGGCACTTAAAGACAAAACAATAAGTTAGAGTCAGGAGAGGACTGGAAGGCACGTCTGTTCCTTACGCCATCTTGCCACGCCCCTGACCATGGAGAGATTGATTGGTCATTGATTCTTGTTTCTGCTGACTGGAGCGATGGTGTTTGAGATGCATTTGTATATTTTTAGTCAAATTTTTTGGTGGCTATAGACTGGTGGTGCAAAGCTCTAGATCAGGGGTGTCAAACTCAAATTCACGGAGGGCCAAAATTAAAAACTTGGACTAAGTCGAGGGCCGAACTAAATATTTATTGAAAATTTTCAACAACATCTGCATGTTTTCTCTTCTTTCAACATATGTAATGTTAAACTTTAGGATATAACTTTAGGAGGATAATGTTACAGGTCAGGAGTAGGTAGCTCAAGTTCACCCTTTGCTTGACCTGAGGGAAACCTATTTGGTCCCTGTGGAGATGTAGTCAGCATTCACAGGCTGTGTCCATTTTGGCCTGCATCAGGACTCAGCATTTCCTGCTCACTCCTCAGGCTCTAGGCCTCTATTCACCCTCGACCCACCATCCCTCTACCTGACCAGTCCTTTACCCAACCTCTACTCACCCCTCACTCCACTCGCTCTGTCTCTACCCACCCCATCCTATACACGCCCCTCTACTGCCTCTCCCCTCAACCTGTTCCTCCCTCTACCCATCTCTCACCCTCTAATCACCCCTCCCCTACTCGCCCTGCCCCTCCCCTTTTACCTCTTCCCTATCAACCCCTCCTTCTACTCATCCCTCCCTCTAACTGCCCCTCGCACCACCATAACTTCCCTTGCTCATTACTCCTCACCTGCACCCTCTGCCCACCCCTGCTTACCCACCCACTCAGGCCCAGCGCGCTGCCGATCAGCCTTTGCGGACAGCCACCATCTCTCTCTTCACGTGCAGGGCCGAACCAGCCGTCCCTGGGGTCTGCGCGGGTGCAAGCGCTGAAGGCCGTGGCGAACGGGAGAAGTGCGCTCGCGCTGTGGAAGGGCCGTCCGGTGCCAGTTGCGCGGGGCTCATGCTGCCCGGGGGCCATGCGCAGCCTGCCATGCCTGTCGCGCCGACAGGAAATCACAGGCGCTCGCCCATCCGCCGCACCGCTCGACAGGTGGGAGAAGTGACTGGTTGTGCGGGGAGCCTTCCAACTGGCTTGCCGGCTGATGACATCGACAGACTTCTCGTGTTACAATTTCTCGTGTTACAATGGGGAAGTATGTGCAATGAAGGGGGAGGATGGTGGGGGTGACATGACCAAAAAACAGCATTTGCTCTCGCTGCAGGGCGGGCCACCTCTAATACATTTTTGAAATGATCTTGCGGCCAAATATAATTATATCGCGGGCCAAATTTGGCCCGCGGGCCAGAGTTTGACATGTGTGCTCTAGATTTTGGTCACATTCAAAAACCTATGAGAAGTTTGATAGGTAGGCCTATGTTATGTGCTTGGCAGATTAGAAAACACTTTGCCATTTCTTTTCGTAATTTTTTTTTCCAAAAATTCTACATAGTGATATTTTAAATATATTAAACCTTTTCTCACAAACACAACAAACAAAAACAGTCCCTCCCTCCACCCCTTCCATACATACAGATCTGTTCACCATCAGAGCTTACATATATTTTAATATATACAGTTGGGTAAACTGTTTTTGTATATATAATAGTTTAATATCTTTGTTGTCCCTTTTTATTACTGTATCTGTGCCCCTATATGGTCCAAGTATGGCTGCCAGACCTTTACAAAAGTGTCATATTTGCTCTTTAAGTTGTATGTGATTTCCACCCCCCCCCCCCCCAACAATATATAACTGTTCATTTCCACAGTCCATCATACTACGAGTAGAGGGGAGTTAGACTTCCAAGTGATCGCAATACATTTTTGCTACAACCAGTGCTATTTTTATAAATGAGATTTGATATTTGTCACTTATTTCCATGAAATTACATGACAGATAGAGCTCTGGGTTGCCCGGGAAGGCCACTCCTGTTATCTTGGCTAATTTTTCTGCAATTTCTTGCCAAAATGGCCTCATCTTCACGCACGACCACGTGGCATGTAGAAAAGTTCCTGTCTCAGTCCCACAGCTGAAACAGATCTCTGAAATTTTGGCTTTTGATCTTTTGTGGGTTAAGATATAATTGGTGAAATTTAAAAAAACTTCTGAACCAGTCTATATCTTGCATTTATAATTGACGTCATCCTGTCCTTACACCAATCTGACTAGTTTCTTTCTGAAATCACCACTCCCAAGTCCAACTTCCATCTCTTCCTTGACCTCTGCCACCCTGGTTTTGCACTTTCGCTCTGGAGAGCACTGTACATTTTTGTTGTAAATTTGGGTGTATTCCCCATCCAGACCATTCGTTCAGTTTCATTAGTTTCAGGTGGGGGTCAACGTTAGTCTCCATCTTTCTCTTAAGAGCGATCTAAACTGGAGAAAACAGAAGGAGGTCCCATTTGCCACTCCGTATTTGTATTTTATTTGTTCAAAGGACATAGTCCTTAATATATCTTATAACTTTGTCATACCACAGATTTAATATTCTATTGCCCATATTCATAGGCAATAACATATTTACTCAATGGTGCTTTAATTGATATCCCTACATTTTCCCCCCATACATTCATTGATTTCTTGCCATGTTCTAATCATGTGCATTAGAATGGGGTTATCATCTTTTTCTTTAGAGATTTCACATTCCATTTATAGATAAAGTCCTTTGCTTCCCCCTCTTCCATTGAGTACATTCCCATGGGTTATCTTCAGTGAAGAAGGCTGCAAGAAATCTAGCATATGCAGCTAGGTAATTTTTTTTAAATCTGGATGTCTAAGTTCTCCCAGCCATGTCAGTTTTTCCAATGCAATTCTTGGAATTTATTATTCCATAGGAACTGTCTGATATGGTTGTTTAGTAGCTTTAAAAAGTTTTTAGATAATGAAATAGGCAGTGATTGAAAAAGGTATGGCAGTCTTGGCATCACTTTCATTTTGATGCAGTTAACCTTTCCCACCAAAGTAATCGGTAAGTCTCTCCCTTTCCGTAGGTCTCTCTCTATCTGCCCAGGAAGAGGAACATAGTTTAGTTTATACAGATTTTGAAGTTATTGTCAGTTGCTGTTCCAAGATATTTTATTCCATCCATCTTCCATTTAAATTTAATTCCTTTTTGGTATCTTTCATATTCAAAATTTGTTAATGGCGTTATCTTGTAGTGTCTGTGCTAAGATGAGATCGGTAGTCAGCGGGTTTGTCCAGAACTCATGAGTTTATTTTGTCTAGTGCACAGCGTTCTTAAGGCACTTGAAACTCCCACCCCCCGGGCCATAAGTTACGTCAAGGCTACGTAAGCGCGTAGCCTGGGCACGTGCGGGCTCCTTGCTCTTAACAGAAGAGAAGGACGCGCAGTGCCATCTTTGGTGTGGCTGATCCAATGGCCGGTGTGTTACACTCAGAGCCAGTTTGCCTGACCACCAAGTGCATGGATCATCACACAATTCCCCCCCCCCCCCCCCCCCCCCCACCAACCGCCCAAGAACTAGCGATAGTGTCCTCATAGTTCAGAGTGCTTAGGTGGCCTACCTCTAGGTTTGGCTGGTTTACAGTGACCTGTTGTTCTAAGTCCAGATGGGCTGGCTTCAGGCGATTGATTGTGAAAAGGTCCTCTTTTTTTTTCCCCCCCTCCCCCCCCCCCCCCACAATGTCCAATGCAAAGATGAACCCATTGCTACACATCACTTTGTATGGCCCCTCATACGGCTGTTGAAGCAGTGGGTGGTGTGTGGCCCGACTGACAAAGATGTACTCAGTTTTTTAGGTCCTTGGAGATGGAGGTGGGTGCCTGGCTGTGGTGGGTGGGGGGGTGGGGTGGGTGTCAGGTTATCAAGTCTGTCATAGAGCTTTTGTCTTCTGCCCCCCTCAGGGTGAGGAGAAACTCGCTAGGGAGGGTTATAGACCATTTCTGCTGATAATGCCTGTAGGTCTTCCTTGGGTGCAGTATGGATCTCGTTGAGGACCCAGGGGAGCTTATCCACCCATTTGGGGCCTGTGAGTCATGAGCGCTGACTTGAGATGTCTGTGGAAACGCTCGACCAGCTCATTTGACTGCGGGTAGTAGGCAGTGGTGTATTGTAGTTGGGTTCCCAGCAGACTGGCCAATGCTGCCCATAGGCTGGACGTGAACTGGGCCTCTCTGTCAGAACTGATGTGTGCTGGAATGCCAAAGCGAGCTACCCATGTTGTGACCAGAGCTCTGGCACAGAAGTTGGATTTGGTGTCAGTGAGTGGAACGGCTTCGGGCCACCTGGTGAAACTATCCACTTTGGTGACGAGGTACCGTGCACCTCTGGACACTGGCAGAAATCCCACAATATCAGCATGAATGTGGTCAAACCTGCGACTGGTATCTTGAACTTTTGGGGGGCAGGTTTGGTGTGTTTGTGGACCTTGGCTGTTTGACACTGAGTGCATGTTCATGCCCAATCACTGACCTGCTTCCTGAGTCTGTGCCACACAAATCGGGAAGAGGCTATTTGAACCATGGTTTGGATTGAGGGCTTGTGCTAGGGCCTCTTTTGCTTGAAGGAAAGTGTCAGCAGTATCGTCATTCCAGGTTATGTCTTCTTTGTACCCAATCTCAGGTTGTAAAGTGGGCTCCTTGTTCTTAATGGAAGAGAAGGATACGTGGCGCCACTTTGGTGTGGCTGATCCGATGGCATGCACATTACACTCTGAGCCAGTTCACCTGACCACCAAGCGCCTGGGTCTCTGCAATCTTGCTTTTATCCATATTTATTTTGTAGCCTGATATTCTTCCATATTTTTCTAGTGTTATAATTTTTCCAAAGATTTACACAGTTCTGATAACACATAATCGGCGAATAGACTGATTTTGTGTTCTTCTTGTCTGACTTTGAAGCCCTTTATATCCGGATCCCTTATTATCTCTGTCAGTGGTTCAATCGCTAAAACAGTGGTTCTCAACCATTTCCTTTCCACTCACATACCACAGTATTCCCTATGCCATCGATGGTCTGTGATTAGTAAGGGATTGCTTAAGATGGTACGTGAGTGGAAAGGGAAGGTTCAAAACCACTGCTCTAGACACAATTGTTACTGAAATATTTTGCTTGAGAAAAATTGTCATTAGCCCATTTCCTTTGGAGTTACGAAACTGCACATAACGAGTCAATGAGGTACAGTTAAAATAGTGGTTTTCAAACTTTTTCTTTCCACCCGCATGCCACCTTAAGCAATCCCTTACTAATCACAGAGCACCGATGGCATAGTGAATACTTAAAGTGGTATGTGAGTGGAGGGGGTGGGGGAAAATGGCGAGAACCACTGGACTAAAATAAAAAGTGTTGGAGACGAGGAACACCACTGATGTCTGATTATTACATTTTGCTATTTCTGGCTGTGCTTGATTCTGAGACTGGACATTATGGGAATCATAAAACCAAAGGAAAGAAGTGGAGAAATGGGGTCTGGTATTGCATTGCCCAAGTTAAGTTATGCTGTAACACTTAAAGTTCAGGATTAAACTTCAAAATTAAATTACAGCAACTTTGTGATTTTAATTTTTGTTTTAGTTTATCCCAGTAAAACATTTTGTGAGTGACCCATCTGCACTGTATGTCAATCTCTGCTCCTCTTTCAAAGTAAATATACACTGGACACTTCCTGGTATCCTGTAAAGAGTTTGGACTTTTAAAACTCCTGATTCTCCTAAAATGATTAAAAACTGTGCTGAAGTCACCAGTTGATTTGACCTTCCGGTGAAGGTCTACAAACTTGAAGACTTCCAGCAGGATCCAATAAGGATTAAAGCTGTTTAACCAAAACTTCATTATAGGTTACAAATTCTATAGAATGAAATCTATAATTGCACTTTTTTTAAATATAAACTTTGAAATGGAAACTTCATAATTTTATTATTACTAATTTACAAAACCAAGTGAATGAAAGATTACTTGTTTGATTGAAAACCAAAATGGAAGATTCTTGAAGTCTGCTGCTTTTAATTTCTGCCAGCTTCATTCTACAGGTGTGCCTGGTTCAATGCCTTTAGCAGCCTGGCAAGGAAAGTTGCGTGCTGTAAAGTGGCAAAATCAGAAAACCCACGATGGTTGTCATGGTAATGTATTTAGACCCTTATCCTTTGAGTTCTACTTATCATTTGTTAGTTCAGTAAAATTGACTTACAAAATGTACCAGGGGTGTAGGTTAATGGGGTGTAAATTGTGCGGCATGGACTCGTGGGCCGAAATGGCCTGTTACCGTGCTGTATGTCTAAAATTAAATTTAAAATTTAAATTTCAAAAATTTTAAATATTTTGTATGTTGATTTGTCATCTCACCCTGGATAAAATGCATTTTTTTAAAATCATTTTGCAACAGTGAAGCTTAATTGCATTGGTTGTTTAAAGTCCTTTGCATTTTATGGTTTTCATGTTTGCTGTTGTGAATGAAGAGTTTTATAGTTTGTGCATGAATCAGAATTTATTGGCATGAACAAGTCACAAAATTTGTTGTTTTACGGCAGCATCACGGGGCAAACATTCATATAAACCACATTACAGAAATAAATTTTAAAAATAAGTAAGGCAATGTTTGGTTCATTGATCATTCAGGAATCTGATGGCAGCAGGGAAGAAGCTGTCCCTGTGCCACTGAGTGCTCGTCTTTGGGCTCCTGTACCTTTTTTCTGATGGTAGCAGATTGAAGAAGGCATGGCCTGGGTGGTGGGGGTCCTTGAGGATAAAGGTTGCTTTTTTAAGACACCGTCTCATGTGGATATCCTTCATGGGGTGAAGCCTGTGATGTTGCAGGCCGAGTTAACAACCCTCTGGAATTTATTGTCCTAAATGTTGGAACCTCCATAGTAGACAATGATTCAACGGGCCAGAATGCTCTCCACGGTACACCTATAGATGTTTTTGAGAGTTTATGGTGACATACTGAATCTCTTCAAACACCTCACAAAATGGCGAGCCTTCTTCATGATTGCCTTGACATGGAGGCTAAAGACCAGATCCTCAGAGATGTTGACATCCAGGAATTTGAAGTTCTTGACCCTCTCCACTGCTGACCCCTCGGTGAGGACTGGCTTATGTTCTCCTGAAGTTCACAGTCATGACCTTGGTTTTGCTACCATTGAGTGCAAGGTTGTTGGTGTGACACCACTCAATGAGCTGATCTATTTCCCTCCTGGATGCTTCCTCATTGTCATTTGTGATTCTGCTGACAACTGGTGTCATTGGCAAACTTGTGGATAGCGTTGGAATAGTGCCTGGCCGCACAGTCATTAGTGTGTAATGATTAGAGCTGTGGGCTAAGCAAGCATCCTTGAAGTGTGCCTATGTTGATAATCCATGAGAAGTTGCTTCCAAGGTGGAAGAAGTCTTTCTTTTCTCGTTTAGCTACATTCCTGTTGCTTGCTTCAATTTGATTTCCAAATAATTCATTTATAAAAGGTGATATAAACTTAAATCAAATGACAACTTTAATTGTGTCATATAATAATTGTGTGTTCTGATCAGAAGAAAGATCAAGAGAGCTTTCATCATAGTGATCTACAGAGAGAAATACTGTGAAATTATCTTGTTGCAATTTGTGTTGTATATTTCAGAATTCTGGCCATGCCATTTGTACCTTTCTGCTGCCTAAATTGTTTCTTCACATTTTTACCCACCCATGAATTTTTGCATCATATGAAAACTGCTTCATTTCTCTTAATTTATTTTACAATGAGCAATGTAATGATGGTGATCGTGGTTGCATGGCCACTAGCAATGCTGTACTGTTTGATTATACTTGGTTGCCACCAGGGGTTGACACAGATCAGGGCCCTACAGTATGCTGTATCTGTAATGGAGACTTGCAGCCTCACGGCATGCCTCATGATGCTGTTTACAGCAAGTTTAAAGTAAAGGACCTTTTCCTTCATCCATGTGTTGTCTAAGAACTCACACATACAAATACAAGATGAAACATGGTATCAGAAGTGAGATAAAGGAAATTAGAAGGAAATACTTTAAAAGATAAAATCTAAAGTCAGCAACTTATCAGTGAAGAGAAGCTAACACATTGAAAAATAGAAGGATTATACCCACCAGTGAAACTTCAGCTGACAGGTAATGTGGCTGAAAATTGAAACAGATTTAAATAGCATTTTGAATTGTATTTAGTGACAGTTGGAGCTGATGAGAAAAATGATAAAGTGAAAGCATCAGTTTTCTCACATGTCATGGGTGATGAAGCCCTGTTGATGTATAATAACTTCACATTTGCTGCTGAAGGAGACAAAATGAAACTAGAAAAAAAATGAAACAGTTTGAGGTATACTGTGTACCTAAACGTGACGTTTGAGAAAACGTGTGAATTTGGTGGACTGACCGACTCGCTGATAAAAGACAGATGTGTGTGGTATTCCAGATAATAGTCTAAAGGAAAGACTGCTAAATGAGCAAAATCTAGACCTGGAAAAAGCCATAGCACTCCGTAGGGCTGCAGAAACTGTAAAAACACAGGCAAAAGAGCTGTTCAGTGAAACTAGCTGTAACATGTATGCAGTGAGCAAGAACAGACATAAACCATTTAACAAAAAGCTCATCAAAGTGGAAAGAGAGGTGTGGCCAGCGAACAAAAATGAAAGGGACAATCGAAAGCCATGTCGTTGATGCGGTACACAACACCTACCAAAAATGTATCCAATGTATGGTAAAACATGCAATGTGTGCAACAAAAGCAACCATTATACCCGTTGCTGTAGGAACCAAGTGCAACAAAGCAAAATTCATGAAAGGGAGATAAGAGGAATTCTATGTAGATGTTGTGACTGAAAACAAGGAAACAGAGACTGGATGTTGAGATTAAAAGTGAATGACATATACATTTCAGTTAAATTAGATACTGGAACACAAATTAATGTAATATCAGAGATTGATTTTAAGAAGATTAGACTGAGACCAAAGATATATGGAACAAAAGTGAAGGTGACAGGATATTCAGATACCGATTATACCAGTGCAAAGAAAATGCATGGTCAAAGTGAAACACAAGGACAGAGAGCACATGCTAGCATTCATCGTGGTACCAAAGGATGTACAGGCCATATTAAGTTTAATAGCCTGTGTGAAAATGAACCTGGGAAAAAGAGTCCTCATGGTGGAATGTGAAGGAGAGACAGTCTATGATGAACTCATGAAAGATTACAATGGCCTCTTTCAGGGTCTAGGCTGCCTTCCAGGAGAACACACAATCAGAGTAGATAAATGTGTGCCACTGATAATACATCCATGCAGAAAAGTTCCATTTGTGCTTCAAAAGCAACTAAAGGCAGAGTTGGACAGGATGGAAAGCCTGAATGTGATTCAGAAGATAGATGAGCCAACAAAGTGGGTGAGTTCACTCGTCGTTGTGGACAAAAAGAATGGAAAGCTTAGAATTTGCCTGGATTCAAGAGATCCAAACAGAGCAATAAAGAGAAAACACTTTTAAGCTTCCGACACATGAAGAAATCATGTTACAGTTTGCAAATTCAAAGTTTTTCAGCAAGTTAGATGCATCATCAGGATTTTGGCAGTTAAAATTGGATGAAGCAAGTTCAAGATTGTGCACATTCAATAGTCCATTTGGGAGATACAGATTCCTAAGGTTACCCTTCTGAAATGTCTCAGCTCCATAAGGTCTATAAACACCTGAATGGAGTTGATACCTCCGTGGATGACATCATAGTCTGCGGAGCCGTCAGAATGAAGCATGATGGGAGACTAAGGAAAGTGCTGGAAGCAACAAGGAAAGCAAACCTGAAGCAGAATAGAGAGAAATTCCAGCTCGGGATGACAGAACTAACATTTGTAGGAGATATTATTGGCAGTGAGGGCACCAGTCAGATCCCAAAAAAGTGTCTGCCATTGGGAACATGCCAAGGCCACAATGCAAAAAGGACATAGAGGTTTAATGGAATGGTCAACTCTATGGGTAAATTCATATCCAACCTCTCAGAAAAGATGGCCTCCATTGAGAAGATGAACAGAAAAGAACATTGAATGGGAGTGGGATCATGACCATGAAAAGTCATGGAGGGAACTAAAGAAACTGCTCACAGAGGAACCAGTTCTGAGGTTTTACGACCCAGCGAGACCCATCAAGATATCATCAGACACATCACATAGTGGGCTCGATGCAGTTATTCTGCAAAAATAATGATGACTGCCAACCCATTGCGTATACATCACGATCAATGTCAGACATGGAGACGCGATACGCTCAAATTGAAAAGGAGCTGCTCAGCATCACATATGCCTGTGAAAGATTTCATCAGTTTGTGTCAGGACAAGCAATCAGTGTAGAGACTGACCATAAGCCCTTGATTGCATTGTTTCGAAAGCCATTAAAGGAATGTCCACTAAGAATACAAAGAATGATAATTAGACTGCAGCCTCATACACTGAATGTGGCGTACACTCCGGGTAAACTAATGTACACAGCAGACACATTGTCAAGAGCTGTTGACCATGAGGGAGCCCACAAACATCAAAATGGATGGAGGCATGAATGCTTTAGTGGACATGATCACAAATGCACTGCCTATATCAGATGCAAAAATGGAACTCAAAGTCAGAGACAAACAAAGATGAAACACTGAGACAACTGAGAAAAAACATCTTGGATGGATATCCCAACATAAAGCAAGACTGCTCACCCGATGTTTCAGAGTACTTGAACTGCAGGATGGAACTATCAGTGTTTGAAGACATCATCTACAAAGGAAGTTAAATCCTTATCCCAAAGAGTCTGAAAAAATAGGTGCTAAAAAGGATCCATGGACATCTCAGAATCGAAAAGTCTATGAAAAGAGCATGAGAGGTGATATAGTCAAGAATCAACAATGATATAACAAATGAAGTGTCAAACTGTACAATTTGCTGAAATATCAAGCAAGGAATCCTACAGAACCACTAAAGCCACACCCAGCACCATACAGACCTTACCAGAAGGTAGGCACTGACCTATTCGAATGTCAAGGGAAGGACTATCTTGTAGTCACAGACTACAGATTACTCCCTGTATCCAAAGGTGTGTAGACTGAACACCACCACTGCAGATGCTGTAATAACAGGTTTGAAAGCAATATTCTCCAGACATGGTGTGGCAAGCAAGGTCTTCACAGACAATGGACCCCAGTTTTGCAATTTAAAGTTCTGACAGTTTGCCAAAGAGTGGGACTTTGTACACACCACGTCAAGTCCTCATTTTCCACAGTCCAATTGTATAGTGGAAAAGTCAGTACAGACAGTGAAAAGACTGACGTACAAGCCAAAAGACAATGGAACAGACTTCTGCCAGAGCATGCTAGTATACCGCACAACACCACTCGAGTGTGGAATGTCACCAGCACAACTCCTTATGGGACATAGGCTAATATCAAACCTACCTATTCAGGAGAACCTCCCAAAAACAAAAGAGGGGGAGAAAGTTCAAAGAACAACAGAAAGAAAAGCATTACTTTGGAACAAAAAGCCTTCTGGAACTCTACACTGGTGACCAAGTAAGGCTAAACTTATGGACTCAGAAAGGAACTGTCCTGGTGAAGTCCAACCAAGATCATACACCAGACAGATGAAGGTGGTGTACTGTGAAGAAATAGAGATCTTCAAATTGGACCAGCCACAGGAGATGGAAAGACAGATACTGTTGAACAACTTGAATGCACAGCTGAGAAGACATCGTCGGAGGCAACAACACTGATTCAAGGACAATCAATCAGTTGATCATCAAGACATGGGAATCCTCCTAAGAGACTCATTGAGCAAATTTAAAGACTCCTGTTATAGAATGAAGTAGTGTTATCTTATTCACTTTTCAGGTTTTAGTGTATGTAAATGTGAACACAAAACAAGTTTTAAAAATGTTAACATGAAAATTTAAGTTCTTGGTGTTAAAGATAAAATTGCAGTTATACTTTTAATTAACATGTTTTCTTTGTAAGCTGTCCTTCGTGAGGTTTCTTAGTCGCCTTGACATTATATGTCATACATACCTTACACTCTCTGATATGGTTCTCCACCATCATCGGCAGGAAGGGGTGCTACCAATGTATCAAATACCTTATCATCTGTTTCTTCCCACAGTGGGTTAACCCATGCGCTTCCTCCAGGAGGGGTTTCATGAGTCCAGATGGTAATACTGGCCTACCGTCCATTGATCTCCACAGTCCCTGATCTTTGGTTGCCCCCCTTTCTTTCCATACCATCATTTCCTGGGGTGATGCCTTCACTTTTTCCTGAATTATTACTCCTACCTCACAAGGTGGCAATAAGTCCTGTGCCGTTCTCTCTGCCTGCATCATAATAAACTGAAGGCCGTACCCTGCTGCTCTTTTTGCGGCTGTATCCGCTTCCTGATTTCCCCGAGCTACCGTCGTATTTGTTTTATCATGACCCTTACATTTAATAACTGCTACTGCCCTTGGTTTCAGGAGGGCCTCAGCCAATTTCCTAACATCCTTCTCGTGTTTAATTGGGGTCCTTGCTGCTGTTAAAAATCAACTTCTAATCCATTGACTAAGCTCAACCTGTATTGTCCCTTCCACATATGCCGAATCTGTATATATATATACCTCCTTTCCTTCTGCCCATTCTAATGCTGCTATCATTCCCTGTAGTTCGGCCGGTTGTGCTGACTCCTTCCCTCTCACTGTCCCTGTAATAATTTTTTCAAATCATTCTGTAGTTTTCCGTACTACCGCATAGGCAGCTTTTAATCTGTCTGTGGGGTGTCTGTAACAACAACCATCTGTAAATAGGGTTTCGTCTGGTTCTCTCAAGGGTGTAGCCTGTAAATCAGGTCTTATTTTAATATCCCTTAGAACCCTCTTTTCACAAAAGTGTGGCTCTCTCTCTCTCATATTGTCTGCCATGTTAATGCCTTCATGGGTAAATGTAATATTTGGAACATTCAAGATCTTCTCCAGTCTTATCAGCTGCAGTGACGTCATTGTAAACGCCGTCGAGTTCACAAATGCCATAATACTGTGTGTTGTTAATACCGTCAGGGCATGTCCCATCACTATGTGTGCCACCTTTTGTAAACTTTTTGCTATCTCTGCTGCATGTCTCGTACATGGTGGGTGTCTGTCTTCAGTCGGATCCAGTGTGATTCTCGCATACATGAGCACACATCTTCCGCCCACTTTTTTCTGAAAAAGGACACAATTAATTGTGATAGTAAGAGCTTGCTTAAGAAGAATAAAACTCATCTCAGCCTGTGTAGTCCAATCAAGTGTAGCCCCCAGATTCCTCATCCCCTTCTCATTCACCAAAGTTCGCAGTGGATGTGTCAACTCACCATACGATGGGATAAACTGCCTACTATAACCCGTCAAGCCCAAAAATAAAAGCATTTCCTTAACTGTCTTTGGTTTTGGATGATGTAGTATCGCTGTTCGATGCACAGGGTATATTCCTGTACCTTTCGCTGAGACCATTCTTCCTAAAAAGGAGACCACTTGTCTGCAACATTGCAACTTTAAACGAGAGACTTTAAAACCTGTCTTGAACAGCTGCATTAGCAGGAGCCTTGTGGCCTCCAAACAGAAGACATGATCAGGTGCTGCCAATAAGATGTCATCTACGTACTGGATCAGAACTACCCCACCTGGCAGTACTAGCCCCCCCAGCTGTTCTTTCAAAACCTGATTGAAAATCCCTGGGGATAAGATAAAGCCCTGCGGGAGTCGAGTATAACGTAACTTTATACCTCTATACATAAAGGAAAACACATCTCTTAATTGTTCTGGGAGCGGCAAACAAAAGAAAGCATTTGCTAAATCTATACAAGAGAACCACTTGTGGTCAGGGGTTAACGCAGTCATGGCGGTATATGGGTTTGGTATTAGAACTGTGGGTGTTCGCACAATACCATCGATGCGCCTTAAGTCATGGGCCATCCGATATTTGCCCGTGTCCTGTTTCGGAACAGGTAAGATGGGCGTATTCCAACTCGAACATGAATGCTCCAACACATTAGCCCATCAATGGTATCTGCCAGACCTGCCAGCCTCGAGTTTATGGGGATACTGTGTCTGCCAAATGAGAGTATAATCTGAAAGTTCAAAGATTATGGGATCAACCTGCTGGCAAAAACCCACGTCTGCTGGTCCCACTGACCAAAGGTCCTCAGAGAGAGAATCTAACATAGGGGCAGAGTCGGGATGATCCATCCTTTCTCTACCCTGAAAGCGTTCAATCTGTCTATGCTCAAGGAGGACCTGATCATTTGAAGCGTACAAAATCCTGTATGCCTGACCAGATGGAGAAAACTGCACTGTCGGTATTTGAGTATCGGACCAGTCCCTCAAGGACATCAAGTTCTGACACATTGGTCCCAAATCTTTTGCCTGGTGATTAGTGCCAATTGCAAGTGACATGAGGAATGGCCTCATCGGCCATCACATACCACTCAAGCTGCTCAGATGTCAGTGCAACTGTAGAGGCCACTCCCTCCTTTCCTAACACTATGTAGTCCGAATTGATTTCCCATTTCATGCCCTCTACCTCTTCATAAAAGGCATGCTGATAAATTTCATCCCCATCTCTATTGTAAAAGAGGGTAACATGGAGGGGGTCCGAGGGAGGGGTATACGGATGTAACATCTGGATCCACAGCTTCCATTTATTATAAAACTTTAGCAGCCCTCCCTTCTGTGGGTCCTCCGGTTCCAGCAGTCCCCAGTAAATGTTGGCCCACAGTCCCTCAGACGAGGATCCTCCAGCGGCTGACAACAACATCTGAGAACCGGAACGAATCGTAGTTAATGAACAGTTCACTGAATATCCATTTGGAAAGGTGACCTCTATTCCATTGGGTCTGCAAAGGACCGATGCTCCACACCTGACCAGCAGATCTCTGCCCAAAAGATTAGTAGGGCAGATTGCCGACAGAATATATTGATGTGCAAAGTGTCCTGCAAACGGCAGATTTTCTGGTGTACCCGAGAACCCTACCAACTGGACGCTAAGGGATGATTTTTTTAGATTGAAACTCAGCGCCGGTAAGTGTTGAAAATCTGGCACCGGTATCTACTAAAAAGGATACTTCTGTGTCCATCACTTATATTTGCAGGAAAGGGTCTGCCAACCCAGCCTGCTCTTGGGTGCTCGGGCCCCGTCACTGCTGGCACCATTGCTCCTCCTCCTTTAGCAATGGGAATTGTCCTGTCGGAGCTATAGCCGCATGGGGTACTTTATGTACCGGAGGTGGTACTGATGATTTCTGGGGCTGTACCCAAGGTTCATATTGTAGTGGTCCATATCCCCTTCCGCATATTAGGGGGCACTCTCTTTTCCAGTGTTCTGGTTGACCACATCCAAAACATACAGATGGCTGCATTTGTGGAACACCCCGACCTCTCCCTCTTCCTAGGAATTCCCCCCATTGGACCTCCAGTCCTGTTTCCATAGGTGGAACCCGGTGCCCAAATTGGGGCTGGGTGCCAATACGAATTATTTCCTTATGGTGGCTGTGGTGGCTGCTGAATCATCTGGTTTGCACCCTTTGAGGGATTATTTTTTGTCTCATTGGCCTTTTTCCTAGCCTATTCCAATTGGAGCTTAAGTAGCTGCACTTGTGCAGACTCCATACTTTGTTTGTCCTCCTCTTGCTTAGCCCTATAACGCCTCATATGATGGGTCAAATGCTTTTCCCATTGCTCAGTCGAGCAACCAGGAATATCAGGGTTATTCTCTAACGCCTCTCTGACTACAGCTGGCAACCCATTCATTACAGCAGACCTAAATAGTGTAGTTTGCAAGGGTTCTGTGACAGGGTGTACTCTGGCTTTATCTGTCCAAGTCTCTTTACACTGATTCAAAAAGGTCGAGACCTCCTCGTCCTCCTTAATGGAAAATGTCAGGGACTGCATGACACCGGGGCAAACGGGAAACTTATTCCGCATTGCACCTCCTAGTGCCGTAGCATGTTTTGCAAATGGTTCGGCATCAGGGCACCTAGTGATTCCTGCGACCATTTCTACCTGCTGTATTTCCCACACCCCACGCTGTTTGCCTAATAGTGCTCTCCAGTCCCCATGGCTATCTTATGTCCCATCGTATGTTTGCAGAACTTTCCCATCCACGCTCCGCCTCCCTCAGTAGGAGGTGGCATTTTATCCAAAACACAATTCATATCGGTGAACGAGAAGGGTTGATACCTTTCCCCAACTTGCGGTCCCTTATAAATTAGCGGCATCTGTCTATACCTTTCTGGAGGACGTAATTCCTCCCGGTCTCGCAACCCATATCCCGAAGGGGAGCGAGCTCTTCCCTGACCCTGTCCTTTATGTGTAGTCATTTTCCCCCTAATCGTTATTTGATGTTCCATATCTTCATCCTCACTTTCCACACTATTTGCACTTTCACTTTCCTCGTCCTGAACTCTTTCTCGCTGCCATCTTACACTCACTGGGTCCCCTCCCCTCCCTGTCTTCTCGACTCCCTGTTGTTTGTTGTGAGGAGTGGGGGTGGAGTGATCCTCTGACATTCCTAACAAGAAGGCATTCTCAAGTGTTTGTTCTTGCTCTCTCTCATTTGATTTTTCCAGTCACATACTAGTTTCCTTTACTTTACATACATCATCCTGTATTCCCTTCATCAATTCCTTTATTGTCTCCACACTTTCCTGCACAACTACTTTAAGTCTCTCTTTCACCTCCTGGAGTTCGTGACCTGCTAATTCAGTGACATTCACTATTCCCTCATTTATCTGCACCACTGGCATCTGGGGAATCGGATAAGGTGGTGGCAACGTCTCTGGTAACTTTGGATAGTGCGGGCTGATGGCTTAACCTCCTCTGTCATCTCCTCCACCTTTTTCTCCTTTGTGATAGGGGATCCCTTTTTAGTAGCATGCTGAAGGTTTGTTTCCACAGCCATGCAAGCCAATGTCATATTATGTAAATTTGCCCTCCTCTGTTCCTTCGCTTCCTTCTGTTGTTTAAATTTTCTTCTATTCAAGATAGACCCTTGTCCCTTATTCTCATGTTCTCCTTTGTCGCCTCTCTTTCGGCTTCTCCTAAGTACAATACAAGCTTGATTTTTTTCTAATCCTAGCGGCACCTTCCCCTGACTCTGCAGCTCTTTCCATATCTTATCATATTGTTTCATAACCTTTCCTTCCTCCCCCTTTCGCAGTCCTCCCACCAATTGACTCCTTGTTTTTTCCCACTGCTGGTTCACAGATGGAGGAATCCATTCACATCCCCCATACTTCTGACATTCATCCCCAAATTCTCCTTCCATCTTTTGTTCTATCTTTTTCCCTTCAGACCTCGTAATTCAATGAGTCTCTCACCTGGTAGAATTTCGCCACCCGTCAATCTACTTTGAACCTTCACACTTTGTTATAAACACAAAAGGAAAACTCAGCACAATACTCAAACAAATAACTATACAATACTCAAACAAATAACTATTATACAATACTCAAACAAATAACTATTATACAATATGTTAACTAAATGGCCAAGAATTTTAACTTTTATGTCTATGTCTCTACTAGGGGACTCTAACCCCTATTCCTCTAGGGGGACTCTAACCCCCGCTTTTTCTCCAGGGGACTCTAACCCCCGGATTTTCTCTGGGGACTCTAACCCCCGGATTTTCTCCAGGGGACTCTAACCCCCAGACTTTCTCCGGGGGACTCTAACCCCCGGATTTTCTCCAGGGGACTCTAACCCCCGGATTTTCTCCAGGGGACTCTAACCCCCGGATTTTCTCCAGGGGACTCTAACCCCCGGATTTTTTTCCAGGGGACTCTAACCCCCGGATTTTTTTCCAGGGGACTCTAACCCCTGTTTTCTTTAAGCTTTATTCATTGGCTTCTACTAGGACTTTTGCAGAGTAGTGACAACACACAATTTTATCGTTGCCAGTCACAGAACTTCGTTTAAACAGGCGTCTGCTTACCTCCTTTTGTTGAGTGGCCACTTGTTGTTATCACCACACCACAATTGACCGTTGTTTCGTCTCTTTCTCTTCCGTCACTTCTCCATCTTCATCACATCGGGGTCACCAAATTGTCGGACTCTGGCTTTACCCTCCCCTCAATTTGGACTATGTCGTCTGAGTCCAGCATGCTCGTTGAATGAAGTGACAGGTGAAAGTATTTGGTTTCGCAATAAGTTTATTACATAGCACAAGAATAAAGCTTAACAGAGCTCTGATTCAGTCGTTAGTTCATAGGTCACCTGCTCAGTGAGCTATTCCCCAAGACCGACTCCTACTGTCCAGTCTTTTCTGTTTATATAGATCAACATTGTTACACTGAACAAAAGTTGGCTTTCTTTGATAGGGTCCTTGCCTAAGATGTATCTCAAGCAATTTTCTGCTCTGCAATTATCTATGGTGCAGCCCTCCTGTCTTAATCTCCAAGGCCAGAGCATTCTGTTGTTTTAGTGTAACCTTGGGGAAGAAAGTATTTTCTCTCTTTGTATTTGGAGGCAGCAAATTCTACACATACTATAATCAGCCAACTTTTCTACATACTGTGGCTGTTACTTAATTGCATTAATATTTCCCTTAAACAGTATAATTGAAGTAAATAGTAAATTGTTACATAGTAATGGATTAATGAATACATAATGAATAGTACATAGGCATAACATAGTAATGGATTAATGAATACATAATGAATAGTACATGGGCATAACATAGTAATGGATTAATGAATACCTAATGAATATTACATATGCATAACATAGTAATGGATCAATGAATACATAATGAATAGTACATAGGCATAACATAGTACTGGATTAATGAATACCTAATGAATAGTACATAGGCATATTTTCCATGATTACTTAACCCCTTGGTTCCAACAATTGGTACCTGAATATTTAGGGAAAGTAATTTACTCTTGTGAAGATTTAACTTATAACCAGAAAAAAAACTAAATTGCAACAGCAAAGATAACAGAAGGAATTGATTTCTTGGGGTTTGAAACGTATAACAAGTCATGCACATATAAGGATAGTTTATGAATGCTTATCTCCCCAAGTAATTCCCCTTATATCATTAAAGAGGCTGACAGGTGGTTTAAGAAGGTTTACAAAATCTTGAGGGGTGCAATGAAGTTTTATTCTTTTTTCCCCAAGGTAGGGCAGTATAAAACTAGAGGGCATAGGGCTTTAAAGATTTAAAAGGGATCTGATGGGAAAACGTCTCACACAGAGGGTAGTGGGTAGATGCAATTGGCTGTAGATGCAGGTACTTATGACATTTAAAAAAAAAACATTTGAACAGATGTGTGGATGGGGAAGGTTTAGAGTGATGTGAGCCAAATCTAGAACTTGATTGGATGGACAATTTGATTAGACTTAAGGGCCTGTCTCTGTACGGTATTATTCTGTAATTCTAATACTTGTCTGATTTCATGATTTCACAAACCTCCCAGGATATTGAAATACTAGGGAGGCACATGTAATCCCATTGCATTGGGGTGGGGGCCAGGGGGGGGAAGGAAAATGGGAACAATTGATTTGTTGATCTGATCTCAGTTATGGGGATCAATTCTGAAATCCATGCTGAAAATCCATGTTCAAAGCATTGTAGAATTTAGCAGTCGTCCAAGGGAAAGTAATGCTTGACCAGCCTGATGGAGGTGCAGATGAGAAAGCAAAAGAACTTGTGTTTTTATATTTAAAAAAAAGTCCCAGAAAAGTTGAAGGCTGATCCATCCCATGAATCTAATGATGCGCATCCCAGAGATTTGGAAAAAAGATGGCTGCAGTAAAACTCTGATACTGCAGGACCCTCAGGATTTGGTAGAACCAGATTAGCAGATCTTCCAGACTATGGGATGAAATGAATGTAATTCTCCAAAATTACTTTTAATTTGTGATTTTTTTTTGGATGTTACTCATAATCATTATAAATTTTCCTATGAACCTGATGAGACCATAAGATGTAGGCCATTCGGCTCATCGAGTCTGCTCCATCCTCCCACTCAGCCCCATTCCTTTGCCTTCTCCCCCTAACCTTTGACTATTCAGATACCTAAATACACCCAACATATTAAATACACCCAACGACCTGGCCTTCTAGCAAATTCCAGAGGTTCACCACACTGTGGCTAAAGAAGCGTAAAATTCTTTAAAGAGAGTGCAGAGCTAGGGGTCTGGGTGAGTCAGAAGGAAACTCAGGGACCAGGACTGGGTGGAAATGGAGCAAGGCTTACATCTATGGTGAGCCAAATGCTTAACATAGAATATTACAGTATAGGCCCTTTGGCCCACAATGTTGTGCTGACATATCTATTTATCATTTTTAAAGAAAAACTTCCCTACCTCGTAACCCTCTATTTTTTCTTTCATTTATGTGCCTGTCTTAAATGCCCCTATTGTTCCAGCCTCCACCACCTCCCCAGGCAAGGCATTCCAGTGAACTACAAAACTCGGTGTGTTTTACCCCTGATGTCTCCCCTAAACTTTCCTCCCTTCACTTTGTACAGATGTTTTGCTACTCATACCCTAGGAAAAGGTGCTGACTGTCTACCTTATCTTTCTTTCTTTCTTTCTTTGGCTTAGCTTCGCGGACGAAGATTTATGGAGGGGTATGTCCACGTCTGCTGCAGGCTCGTTGGTGACTGACAAGTCCGATGTGGGACAGGCAGGCATGGTTGCAGCGGTTGCAAGGGAAAATTGGTTGGTTGGGATTGGGTGTTGGGTTTTCCCTCCTTTGTCTTTTGTCAGTGAGGTGGGCTCTGCAGTCTTCTTCAAAGGAGGTTGCTGCCCACCGAACTGTGAGGCGCCAAGATGCATGGTTGGAGGCGATATCAGCCCACTGGCAGTGGTCAATGTGGCAGGCACCAAGAGATTTCTTTAAGCAGTCCTTGTACCTCTTCTTTGGTGCACCTCTGTCTCAGTGGCCAGTGGAGAGTTCGCCATAGAACACGATCTTGGGAAGGCGATGGTCCTCTATTCTGGAGATGTGACCCACCCAGCGCAGTTGGGTCTTCAGCAGCATGGATTCGATGCTTGCGGACTCTGCCAGCTCGAGTACTTCGATGCTGGTGATGAAGTCATTCCAATGAATGTTGAGGATGGAGCGGAGATAGCGCTGATGGAAGCGTTCTAGGAGCCATTAACCTTTGGTGTTTCTGAATAATCGTATGGTGGATTATCAGGGCTTGACTGTGGTTACCGCTCTAGTTGTTCTGCAGTTTCTAGAACTGTACCTATGAATTGGAGGTGAGCAAATATGACCCAACCCCCACCCTGCTTTAAGAAAGGAAGGAGAGAGAAAAGGGACCAACTGAATTTTCTAGCATTTTTAATTTCGACTGTGCCTTTAACACTCATTGTCTCACAGCTAATATTGACAGTAATTAAAATTACTAATTCTATTCTAGTGCAAAAGGCCACTCAAATATGTGCTTAAAATGATCCGCATCAGTGATGGGACCAACTATTTCAATTCTACACCCCACTCCCGCGCTGACATGTCTGTCCATGGCCTTGTACTCTACCAACTCAGGGCTGCCCGTAAATTGGAGGAGCAACATCTAACATTCCGTCTGGACACTCTCCAACTGGATGGCATTAATATTGACTTCTCCGGTTTCTGCTAGACCACTCCCCATTCTCCCTGATTTCCTTATCCCTCTGTCTTCCCTCCTCCAGCTCTTCCTCTCCATTCACAGAGCCATCTCCCCTCCTGTTTGCTGGTGTGCCCTCCCTCCCTCATCCACCTATCATCCCCTACCTGTGGCACTGTGTTCCTCCCTCTGTGTGGGGAAGGACCACAGTCTAGAGCAGTGGTTCACAAATTGCTTCCCTAAACTCACATACCACTTTCAGCAATCTCTAGGCCATCAGTGCTCTGTGATTAATAAGGGATTGCTGAAGGTGGTGTGTGAGTGGGAAGGGAAGGTTGAGAATCACTGTGCTAGACCCAATTGTTACTGAAATATTTTGCTTGAGAAAAATGATAATTGGCCCATTTCCTTTGGAGTTATGAAACCGTGCACATAACGAGTCAATTAGGTACGATTTAAAAAAAAGTGGTTTTCAAACTTTTTCTTTCCACCCCCATCCCACCTTAAGCAATCCCTTACTAATCACAGAGCACCGATGGCATAGGGATTATTTAAGGTGGAATGTGAGTTTAGAGGGGAAGTTTGAAAATCATTGGTCTAAGATCCTCCCATTATCGGGCATTGAGAGGCTGAGACTGAGGAGAAATCCTTCAAACAACAGAGGGGGGAGAGGTAACAAGGTGCTACAGGGGTGGCAATGGTGTATTTTGAGAACAAATGTAACAATGTGTGTTGATGGGAATGTTGTGACAGTACATAGATATGTTTGTAGGAGATAAATTGGGGCAGGGTTTGTTAGTGTAGGTCACATACAAACACTTTAAAACAGATCTTATTTAAAGTTCTGGAGCTCTGCTAATGCTAGACATGTCGGCCCCAGGGCTGAAGTTGGGAATGTATGGAGATGATCGACACGATGGGTGTGAAAAGGTTTCCCCTTTTGTAAATAATTTATTGTGAATAAATTCTTTACAGAGAAGTATTTTGGAGAAAATAAGTGCTTGGAGAAAAAGCATCCAGCTGCACTCCGCCATGATGGTGTTCAGGAATGTAGTTGGATGAACTCAAAATCCTGTAAAGGCAGAGAAGTTGTAGAGATGTGGTCACACTGAAGATGTAGACTGCAGGCAGTTTTTATGATCTCAAGGAAGAGTGAAGGGAAAGGCAGAGAGTGGCCTCAATATGATGGAGCCTGGATTAGTACTTGGAATTATGATGTTGTGACCTTTAGGGACATGTGGTTGCAAGTGGGGTCAGGATCAGCATCGCAATATTCCTGGGTTTCAATGTTTGAGACAGCATAGAGGAGGTAAAAGATGTGGAGACTTTGTGTTACTAATCAGGGAGAATGATATAGCACCACTCAGAGAGGACTTAATGATGAGCTCAACTGATGAGGCAATATGGGTAGAGATCAGAAATAAGAAAGATGCAATCAATATGCAATAGGCCTCCAACTAATCACCAGGACAATGGAGGAACAAATATATAGACAGATCATTAGGAGTTGCAAAGACAACAAGATTGTCACAGTGGGAGACTTTAATTTCCTTAGTATTGACTGGAACATCCTTAAGTGCCAGAAGTTTAGCTGAGGCAGAATTGGAGAGGTTCTCAAAGCAGCATGTACACAGTTCACCAATGCTATCCTAAATTTGTAGAAGCGAATGTGCCTGGTAACATGATTGGAGTTGCAGTGGGGAAACATTTTGAGAAGAGTGATTGCTCTTCCTTAAATTTCAAGATGGTTACAGACAAGGATCAGCTTAAACTAGCAGAAAAGTACTTAACTGGGGCAGGGCAAATAATGACATGATTAGACAGGAGCTGGGGAAAAGTAATGGGGAGCAGCTGTTATTGGCTTGTCAATTAGAATTCCTGTCTAGCACGTTCCAGTGCTAAGAAAGGATAATGATGGCAAAAAAAAACCTTGGATTATGAGAGAGATCATGAACTTGGTCAATAAGAAAAAGAAGACGTACAGTGTGTAAAGTTTGCAAACCAACAGTCAGACAGGGTCCTGGAGAAATATAAAGATTGTAAGAGTTGAAGCAGGCATCTGGAAGGACAAAAGGGGGTCGTGAGATGCCCTTGACAAGCAGGATTAAAGAAAATCACAAGATAGTCCATACTTAAATTTAAAACCAAGAGGATGATTAGGGAGAGGATGGGATCGCTCAAGGATGAAGGAGGGAATTTGTATTTGAAATCAGACGAGTGGGTGAGGGGCTAAATGAGAAGTTTGCAACAGTGTTTACCAAGAGGAAGGATGTGGACAGTGATAGGGAGCATAATGTGGTGAATGCTCAGTATTAAGACATTTTGAGATGAAGGAAGAGGTGGTGCTGGGTCTTTCATGGAACATTGAGGTGAACTGGTTATTGAAAGAGGCATGTGAAGAGTTGGCTGGGGCTTTGACAAATGTCTTTGCACCCTCACAGATGACCGGAGCGGTCCCAGAGGACTGGAGAGTGACTAATGTTTTACTTGTGTTCAAGAAGGGAAATGGGATAATCCAATAAATTCTAGTCCAGTCAGCCTCACATCAACTGGAAAGAATACTCATGGATAGGATTTGGAAAGTCATGGTGAGATTTGGGACAGTCAACTTGGCTTTGTGATGAGGCAATTTGAGATTTCTCAGGAGCTGACAAATTTGGTTGCTGAGGGTAGGGGACAAGGTCTCTCATGGTAGGGTGATTCAGAAGGTTCAGATGCATGGATAGTTGATCGTTTGGATACAAAATTGGCTGGCCCATGGAAGATGGAGGGTAGTGGCAGAAAGTTGTTGTTTAGGCTGGAAATCTATGACCAGTGGCGTGCCTCAGTGATTATGCTGGGATCCATGTTTGTTTTTGTTTTAAAGTTCATTTAAAATGTTGCAAAATACAAGCATACACAAACAACAAAAATCCCTCTAAATTGCCCCCCATACCCCCCCAACCCTCTATCCCACCCCTTACTATCCCTCTTTCCCCCCCCCCCCCCGAGATCATCATACAAAAAGAAAAGTATTAAAACACACAAAGTGGGTTAAGTTACAATACATCATTTCAACGATTCAAACTAAAATGATATTTTTTTAAAAACTATTTACTTAACATGTAAATTCATACATTTCAAATATGGAGGTCACATTTTTTCAAAAAAGGAATAATTATTTCTCAAATTATATGTAATTTTCTCTAAACATAAGCATGATTGAATTTCATTATGCCACCTCTGTCTGCTCAACTCTACATTTTTCCAAGTGACCACTATACACTTCCGAGCTACTGCAAAACTCAATCGAATAAATGCTATCCAAGATTTATCCAAACTTACTGCTAATGGATTCATATATCCTAATAAACACAGCCATGTATCCATATATAAATCAATTTGAAAAAAATTTAATAAACTTTTCCCAAAAAGGTTTAACCTTTGGACAATTCCACACAGAATGTACAAAAGTACCTATCTGATCTCCACACCTAAAACACAAATCAGAATCTCTAAAGCCATACCTCTTTAACTTTTCAGGGGTTAAATATAACTGATGTAAAAAATTATAATTAACTAAACTATAACACACGTTAACTAATTTTGTAACACTTTGTAAAAATAAATCAGACCATACCTCCTCAGGAATAAACATAACTAGTCCTGTTCCCATTTATCTCTTACTTGCAATACATCTACCTTCTTCATTTTTGACTGTAACAACGAATACATTTCAGAAACAAACCTTTTCTTTCCCTTATCCATAAGCAATATTTTGAACTTCGATTATATTGGTAATATCATTTCTCGCCCAAACTTATTCATTAAAAAATCAAATAAGCAATATACAATGTATTTTGTGTTATTCAAAATTTCTCCCTAAACCTATCAAATGAAAGAAATAAACCTGCTTCAAAACAATCTTCAATTAATACCAAACCTTTTAAGTCCCATTCTTTCAAATAAGAATTATTCATTGAAAAAGGAATCAAACGATTTTGATATAATGGAGTTTTAATTGAACATACTTCTTTTGACCCTATAAAGTTGATTCCATTTACTCCATACTTTGAATATATGAGTTAAAACCGGTAACTTATATGTTTATAAAAGCAATATATTCCATTTATATATGAAATTATGTATTGATCTTTCTTGTATCTGATCCATCTCCACATAAGCCCACATTGGTGGTTGATCAGTATCAAACAATCTACTAATAAACTTCAATTGCACTGCCTGATAATAATTTTGAAAATGTGGTAATTGGAGACCTCCCAAATCATATGACCACGTCAACTTTTACATCGATACTCTAGATAATTTACCTTTCCCTAAAAAAGAGCATATCACTTTATTTAATTCTTTAAAAAATTTCCCTGGTACCGGACACGGAATTGATTGAAACAAATACTGAATACGTAGATATATATTCATTTTATTACAATTTATTCGGCCAATTAATGTCACCTTCCATCGATTCAAATCAGATTTAATTTTATTTAACAAAGGTAAGTAATTTAAACCATACAGATTCTTAAATTCCTTATCAATAATTACACCTAAATATTTAATCTTCTCTGACCATTTAAGTTTAGTAATTTGCCTACAATCTGAGTAAATCTTCATCAGATATAGGTTATATCTCATTTTTATCCCAATTTACTTTATACCCTGACATTGACCCACAATATTTTAACAATTCTTGTAAAGGTTGTAATGAATTGTTAGGTTTAGATAAATATATCAACACATCATCTACAAATAAATTGATTTTATACTCTTGCCCAATCATAATGCTTTGAATATTTATATTTTGTCTAATTGGGCTAAAGGTTCTATAACTAATGCAAATAAGGCTGGTGACAATGGACAGCCCTGTCTAGTTGATCTGTAGAAAATAAATACTTGAGAAATCTAACCATTTGTCACCACTTGTGCAGAAGGACTCATATATAATGCCTTAACCCAACCAATAAAAGATGGTCCAAATTTAAATCTTTCCAACACTTTAAATAAAAATTTAAATAGAGGTGGGGGGGTACCACTTCTGTGGGGTTTTTTTCTTTAGAGGGTTTTTTTCTTCAGAGGGTTTTAAGAGGTTTTTTTTTTAACCGAAGCTTCAGTGTTGGTTGTGTTAAAAGCTATTTTTTAAGATAAAATTAGTAAATTGAATTTTAACGTTAAAGGGATGAATCATCCGATAAAGAGGAAACATGTCTTGGATTACATTAAGATGATGAAAGTGGATATTGCTCTCCTACAGGAGATGCATTGGATGGAAAAAAAACATTTGAAACTAAGAGAGACTGGGTTGGACATGTTTTGGCATCCTCTTTTAATTCTAAGGCCAGGGGAGTGGCGATTTTGGTAAATAAGAGGGTACCTTTTATATTGGAGTCTGTTTTTGAAAATGTTGGAAGAGTTTTGAAGGTGAATTGTAAATTGTTTTCTGAAACTTGGACTTTATTGAATTTGTATGCACCGAATGAAGAAGATGTACAATTTGTAACTGGTACCTTTTTAAATTTGAGCCAACCAAATGAGAATATAATGGTAGGTGGGGATTTTAATTGCTGTTGAATAAATCTCCAAAAATTGTTAAGAAAACTAAGATGGCTAAAATGGTAGTAGAAGTGATGGAGGAATTGAATTTGGTTGATATAAGGCGACGTATTCACCCGACCGAGAAGGATTATGCATTTTATTCTGTTCATCATGATTCATTTTCTCAAATAGATCTCATTTTGGTTTCAGCTCATCTACAGGCAAGGGTTGATTTGGCAGAATATAAAAGTAGAATATTGTCAGATCATTCTTTATTATTGATTTCTTGTGAGATTGCTGAGAAAGTTGAGAGAAATTATTGTTGGAGGTTTAATGAGATGTTACTTAGATGATCTGAATTTGTTGTGTTTCTAAAGGACCAGATTAAACTCTTTTTGGAGATAAATGAGGGATCAGTACAGAGTAAATTTATGTTGTGGGAAGCTTTGAAAGCATATTTGAGAGGTCAAATTATTAGTTATATGGCTAGAATGATAAATCAATATACATTGGAACTTTCTGAGTTAGATAAAGAGATTGAAGATTGAGAGAAAAAGTGTCAGGAGAATGCAACGGAAGATAAGATACAGTTATCTAATATGAAACTTCGTTATAATACAAAACAAACTTATAATTATGAAAGATTGCTTTTGAGATCAAAACAATGGCATTGAGTTAGGTGAAAGAGCACATAAAGTTGAAAACTAAACAAACTTCCAGAACAATCAATGCAATATGTGGAAACTTATATGATACTTATAAACCACAGGAGATAAATGAGGAATTTTGTACTTTTTAATCAGGATTTATATACATCCAAAGATGATGTGGATATGGAACAAACTGACACTTTTTTTGTCTAATTTGAACTTAGCTTCTTTGGATAAGCGGGAGGTAAAATTGTTAGATACACAGTTTACGGATTTTGAATTAAAAGAGGCACTACAAGCTATGCCGATTGGGAAATCACCTAGTGAGGATAGATTTACAATAGAATTTTATAAGGAATTTCACGATTTGTTGTTTCCAGTGTATATGGATGTATTGAAACAGGTAACAGATACTGGGTTATTTCCTGAATAATTTTTGAGAACTTTGATAACAGTTATAATAGAGTTATAAGTTGGTTCTTATAGACCTATATCTTAATGTAAACTATAAGATTGTAACAAAAGCTTTGGCAAATAGACTGGCAATTTTTTAAACCAAAATTAGTGCATCTGAATCAAATGGGGTTTATTAAAAATAGATATTCAGTTGATAATATTACTAAATTAATTGGAATAATTAATGCATCAAGACAGCAAGTTAATCAACCAATGATATCAGCATTAGATGCTGAGTTGAGTGGAAATTTTTATTTAAAGTGTTGGGATCCATGTTGTTTGTGACGGACATAAAAATGACAGATGAAAAAGTAGGAGGGTAGGTTAGTCAGTTTGCAGATGAGGCAATGATGGTGTAGAGGGTTATCAAAGAGTCACAGGAATTAAACAGTTACAGATATGGATAAAGAAATGGCAGATGGAGTTTATTCCAGACAAGTGTGAGGTGTGGGAATTTTGCATTCAACCTGGTCATGTTCCAAGGTGAGGGCTTTCTGGAAAGATTTGGGAAATCTTCTAGAACAAATCACCAAGATTTGAGTTCTCCAGATACCAGAATTGTTTATATTGGGAAATTTAGCAGATGTAAGACCTAAAATTTTTTTATTTTTTTTGTCACTGACAAAAGGCAAAGGAGGAAAAACCCAACACCCAACCCCAACCAACCAATTTTCCCCTGCAACCGCTGCAACCGTGTCTCCCTGTCCCGCATCGGACTTGTCAGCCACAAACGAGCCTGCAGCTGACGTGGACATTTACCCCCTCCTTAAATCTTCGTCCGCGAAGCCAAGCCAAAGAAAAGAAGACCTAAAATGAGGCTGTTAAAACACCAATTAGAATTGGTAAAGATTGCATTGGTGGTGGCCAGTTACCTGGAAATATAGTGTATAGTGGTTACCTGGACTCATTGGAAAGCAAAAATATATGCTTGTATTCCCCTGGAGAAAATTACATATAAACTTAGGGAAAAAATATGATGTTTTTCTAAAAATTTAGAGTCCATATCTTCAACAAGTAGGTGTAGATTCTGAATGGTGCCCCCACACCCTCCCCCCCCCCCCCCACCACCCTCAGCCCCCTGCATCCGGGAATCACCTGGGAATCTGAGTAAGTCGGGATGTTTGTCTCTTGGCAGGAGATTGGTTAATCCAATGAAACCTTTTTTTTGTCTTTTTCTTTTTTCTCTCAATTCTATTGACTATTTCTCTCCTTTTTTCCCATGGGTAGACAGAAAGGGGGAGGGTTTGGGGTTGTTTTTATTCTTCTTATTCAAGATCAACATCGAATGATAAGATTGTTTCTTTTATGCAAATGATGAATCTCATATTTTCATATTGATTTGAAATAAAATGATCAAGAAAAAGTGTTGGGTGTTGCACTTTGGAGGCTAATGCTAGGAGAATGTATAGAGTCAGTGGTAGGGCTCTTTGAAGTAATGATGTGCAGTGGGATCTTGGAGTCCATAACTCATTGAAAGAGGCCACGCCATAGGGTGTTAAAGAAGGTGTATGGTACACTTGGCTTCTTTGGACAGGTTTTGCACATAAATTAAGGAAGTCCTGTTGCAGCTGCATGAAATTTTGATTGGGCTGCACATGGAATGCTGTGTTCAATTCTGGCTGTCCCATTACAGGAAGGAGGGAAGTGGAGGTTTTTCAAAGGGCACAGAGTATGTTTCTCCAAGATCTTGCCTAATTTAGCAAGTATGTGTTGTGGGAAGATATCGGACAAACTTGAGTTGTTTTCTCTGGAGCGTGTTAGGTCTGCTTTGTTCATGAATGAGTGAGACAAACACCAGACTGAGTCGAAATCAGGGTTCTTTGTTCTTTATTACCGGATTGTAACACTTGCGACTAACAATGTTAGTCGGAGAATGCATTCTGCCGTTATCAGCAAAATGGTGATTTTTTTATACCCTTGGATACGTGCTTAGAACATCATCATATCATTACTTGTCCAATGACTAAAACTGTTGCTATCCTTTCCCTGCTAGCTTCCTGCCTCTCAATCCATCAATGTCTCTCTTATCTTGTAAGTACAAGGATGCATTCACATCTTGTTACAGCCCTGCACAGGGTAACTCCTTACACATTCCCATCTCATGATGTTTTACCTAACAGGAGTACAAGGACACATCCCCTTCTTGTTACAGCCCTGCACAGGGTAACTCCTTACACATTCCCATCTCATGATGTTTTACCTTACAAGCGTCGGATGCTCAGGGAGACCTGGTACAAGTGTGTAAAAATAATGAGAGGCATTGATAGACTTCTCGGTGAGAATCTTTTCTCCTGGGTGAGGGGAAGAAAAACATCACATGCTAGAGAACGTGTTTACGATGAAGTGGAGAAAGCTTTAGGGAATGTGCAGAGACTATACATAGAAAGGAGTGGGTGCCTCTAAAAGGTGGCCAGGAGTAGTGGCAGAGCAGACTCAATGGGGTGAATGGCCTACTTCTGCTTCTATATCTTATGGTCTAATGGACCAAGAGAATGGAAATGGTTCCCTTGCTGAGCAATTGAACCTGCTGTAACTGAGGAAGGAAAAAATAGCACCTTTTGTAGTATTTAAATGGTGAAAAATTGTAAAATGAGAAACCTGGAGGTGCTTGTATGTGAAATCTCAAAAGGTTGGTTAGCAGGTAATCAAGAAAGCAAATGGGATGTTGGTGTTCATTGCTGGAGGGGTTAAGTTTAAGAGCAGGGAGATTCTACTACTCTTGCGTTATTCTTACAGAAGGGAGATTGATCAGCTGACTGAATCACAACAACCTTGCACTTGATGTTAGCAAAACTAATTGTGGTCTTCAGGAGGGGAAAATCAGGAGAACATGAACCAGTCCTCATCGAGGGGTCAGTAGTAGAAAGGCGCTGCCTCTTGTACATTTCCTCTGGAGTGAAGACACAAGTGAAGGTGCTACCTTATGAGGAGAGATGGGTACCCTATGACTTTACTCTAGAGTTCAGAAGGATGATGATAGTGGGGGTGGGGAGGGTCTTGTAAATGAAATGAATAGACAAGATAGAAGCAGGGGGCTTTTTCCACTGGCAGGCGAGATGAGAAATAGGGGGCATAGCCTCAAATCCTTGGGAAGTAGATATGACGTGAAATGAGGAGAAACTGTTGAACTGAGAGAGTAGTGAATCTGTAGAATTCTCTGCCTAATGATGCAGTAGATACCACCTCATTCAATGTATTTAAGACTAAATAGATGGATTTTTTTTGAAAATCAGGGAATTAAGCGCGATGGGGAAAAGGTGGGTCGGTGGAGCAGAGTGTATGCCAGATCACTGAATGGCGAAGCAGGCCCTACGGACCAGATGGCCAACTCGTGCTCCTATTTCCTCTGTTCTATTCACGCCAGGGGTGGAATGATTGCCAAGTAAAACAAAAATTATAGAACAATGCAGGGACGTGCTCCAAAGTTGAAAGATCAGCAGTGAACTTATTAAACAATGGACCAGAATCAGAATTTATTGTCATGGAAATGTCACAAAATTTGTTGTTTTGCTGCAGTTTTACAAGTGCAAGTATTGTTATAAATAACATTTGGGGGAGGGGAATTAGTACAAAAGAACATGCAGTGAGGTAGTGTCTGTAGTTCATTGTCCATTCAGAAATCTGATGGTGGAGGGGATGAAGCTGCTTTTGTATCGTTGGGTGCTCATCTTCATACTCCTGCACCTCCTTCCTGATGGTAGCAGTGAGAAAAGGGTATGGCCTGGGTAGTAGGGTCCTTGAGGATAGAAGCTGCTTTCTAAGACATTGCCTCTTGTAGATGTCCTCGATGGATTGAAAACTGATGTCCATGATGGTGCCGACCAAGTTCACAACCCTGTAGTTTTTACCTGACCTGTGCATTGGCCCCTCCTTGTCAGACAGTGATGCAGCCAGTCAGGATGCTCGCCATGGTTCACCTGTAGAAATTTGCAAGAGTCTTTGGTGAGCATTCTTCGTGGTTGCATTGACATGACGGCCTCAGGACAGATCTTCAGAGATGTTGACGCCCAGGAATTTGAAATTCTTAACCCTTTCCACTGCTGACCCCTCGATGAGGACTGGTTCATGATCTCCTGATTCCTCCTGAGTCCACATGATTTCCCCCTCCTGAGTCCACATGATTTCCCCCTCCTGAGTCCACATGATTTCCCCCTCCTGAGTCCACATGATTTCCCCCTCCTGAGTCCACATGATTTCCCCCTCCTGAGTCCACATGATTTCCCCCTCCTGAGTCCACAATCAGCTCCTTGGTTTTGCTAACATTGACACCACTCAATGAGCTGTTGTTATGACACCACTCAATGAGCTGATCTATCTCCCTCCTGTTCTCTTCTCCATTAGCATCTGTGATTCTGCTGACAACCATGGTGTCATTGGCAAATTTGTAGGTGGCATTTGAATTGTACCTGGCCCAATAGTCATGGGTGTAGAGCTAGTAGAGTAGAGGGCTAGGTCTGGTGAAAGGTTCGTTCCTGGTTCATTGTTCCAAGTTATCAGTCTGAGTTGGAAGAAAATATCTCGTTTAAAGTTTCATATGAAAGATGGTGCTTCAGTACAGCTCTAGGTGTCAACTTTGATTATATGCTGAAGTCCCTGGAGTGAGGCTGCAACCAGAGTTCTATTTACAGAGGTGTTTTTTTCTGCCCTGAACTGTTGCTCACTCAGCAGTTTCTTTGCTTCCTGCAAGTTTAAATATTCAGAATCAAAAGAATCAACATTTATTGTCATGAACATGTCATGAAAATCATTGTTTTGTGGCAACGTCACAGTGCAAATGTGGAGATAAAATTTCTTTTTTTAAAAAAGTGCGAAAATGAGAGAAAGTGAGGTCATGTCTGTGGTAAAACTATTGTGGAGAAACCAATAGGCTTTAATTCACTTGAGAACAGAGCACATCCTCACTGTTCGGTAGCCCTGCACTGAGATACAGGGGGCTGTGGAACAACCACCTTTATTCAGGAGTCTGCAAGCCTTCCTCATGACATGGAGGCAAAATGCACATCTGTTCTTCAGGTAATTTTGTCAGGTTGCATAATTTTGCAACAGGATTAGTTTAGTATCCATGGAACAGTTTCAGGTGGGGGTGTTGTAACACTCCCACTCCCCTGTGAACAAGCTTTGTTTCCCTTGGCTTTGTTTTTAATTTAAAAGCATGCAAGTCGGCCATTAATCTTGTCAGATTCAAAAGACAGGTATGCTGTAGCATTTTTTTAGAAAAAGAGATCTGAAATCTTAATGATGTCCCTGATTAATCTACTGCTTCTGCCTGGTTTCCATCAATGCCTCTACAATATTTTGCATAAGATTATGTGAACCAGCCACACCGAGATCAATTTGAGGTGTGTTGATTAATGAAACACTGATTTTAAAATTCCATTTCTTGTTAGAATTATGGTTGCATATAATTGATTTTCAAATACACCTCTCATTTGAACAATGTTAAACAGATGGCAAGTTTACCAAGAATTTTTAGCTTTCCATTGTCCAAATGCTTTCATTAAAGGGGTCCTGATCAAATGATGTCTGACCATTTCTACCCATGGATGCTGCCTGACCTCTTGAGTTCCTTCCAGCATCTCTTTAGGCACTTTCAGACGGCCAATTGCCCCACTTGTAAAGCCGCATGTTTAGGCAATATGCAGCTGTTTTGAGGCCACCTGAATGTGCAGCAGGCGCTCTTGAGGCAAGCTTCGTAACCTTTCTCCGAGAGGGATTATCAGCTCAGCTCAGTGGCTCCCCCAGCCACCTGAATGCAGCTGGCTGAAAGCGGATGTTAAAGGGTCTGGCTGCTGATCACAGCTGACACTGGGCAGGAGCTAGAGTGTGCTCACAGCCGCACCCTGTGCAACTGTGTCCTTCAGGTGGCCAGCGTTGCGCTTTAAACGCTTCCGCCTGAACAGCAATTTAAAGGGCCGCTTCTGCTTCTTCAGGTGCATTCTTAGTGTAGAATGCACCTGATAAAGCCTTTTATTTGCTCAAGATTCCAGCTGATTGAAGGGTGTCTATTTAGAACAGACAGGCGGAGGAATTCCTTTAGCCAAAGCATGTGGAATTTTTTGCCACAAGCTGTTGTGGCAGTCAAGTCATTGTGTGCATTTAAGGGAGAGATCGATAGGTTCTTGATTAGCCAGGGCAACAAAGATTATGGGGAGAAGGCTGGGCAGTGGGGTTGAGTGGAAAAATGGATCAGCTCATGCATGGTCTTATTTATTAGTTTGATAATTGTATCGATGCCATTTACAATCAAATTAAAGGAAGCTCTATTTCCCTCTTGCAAAGTTTACATATCCTGTTTTTATAATCCAGTGAAACAAAACCAGAAAGTGCCAGAAATATTTAGTGGGTCAGGCAAAGTGTGTGGGAAAAGAAGCAGAAAGATATGGAGATGGAGATAAAATAAGCTTGCAAAACTGCAAATAAAGAAGAATGACTGGAGGGATAAGGTGTAAACAGGATTATCTGGTTAGTGAGTAAATAGCAACAATTAAAAAGTAAGAACCAAGACAAAAGCTAAACCCAATCTGCTTCAGGCCAAGGTGATGGTCTTCCATTCTGGAGACGTGACCCACCCAGTGCAGATGGGCCTTCAGCAGCATGGATTCGATGCTTGCGGACTCTGCCAGCTCAAGTACTTCGATGTTGGTGATGAAGTCATTCCAATGAATGTTGAGGATGGAGCGGAGACAACGCTGGTTGAAGCGTTCTAGGAGCCGTAGGTGATGCCGGTAGAGGACCCATGATTCAGAGCTGAACAGGAGCATGGGTATGACAATGGCTCTGTACACACTGATCTTTGTGTGTTTCTTCAGGTGGTTGTTTTTCCAGACTCTCTTGTGTAGTCTTCCAAAGGCGCTATTTGCCTTGCCAAGTCTGTTGTCTATCTCTTTATTGATCCTTGCATCAGATGAAATGGTGCAGCCGAGGTAGGTAAACTGGTTGACCGTTTTGAGTTCTGTGTGCCCGATGGAGATGTGGGGGGGCTGGTGGTCATGGTGGGGAGCTGGCTGATGGAGGACCTCAGTTTTCTTCAGGCTGACTTCCAGGCCAAACATTTTGGCAGTTTCTGAAAACCAGGACGTCATACGCTGGAGAGCTGGCTCTGAATGGGCAACTAAAGCGGCATTGTCTGCAAAGAGTAGTTCACGGACAAGTTGCTCTTGTCTTGGTGTGAGCTTGCAGGCGCCTCAGTTTGAAGAGACTGCCATCCGTGTGGTACCGGATGTAAACCATTGTTGAGGTCTTTCATGGCTTGTTTCAGCATCATGCTGAAGAAGATAGTAAAGAGGGTTGGAGATCGTATTCTATGGCGAGCTCTCCACTGGCCACTGAGACATAGGTGCACCAAAGAAGAGGTACAAGGACTGCTTAAAGAAATCTCTTGGTTCCTGCCACATTGACCACCGCCAGTGGGCTGATATCGCCTCCAACCGTGCAGCTTGGCCCCTCACAGTTCAGCAGGCAGCAACCTCCTTTGAAGAAGACCTCAGAGCCCACCTCACTTACAAAAGACAAAGGAGGAAAAACCCAACACCCAACCCCAACCCACCAATTTTCCCTTGCAACCGCTGCAACCAGGCCTGCCTGTCCCGTATCGGACTTGTCAGTCACCAATGAGCCTGCAGCAGACGTGGACATACCCCTCCATAAATCTTCGTCTGCGAAGCCAAGCCAAAGTCAAAGTCACATGGCCAGGTTCCAGGTACAGGAACAAGAGGGGGCAAGTCCAGGCACACCAGCCTTTATTGGGAAATCCGGGGAGGAGCCAAGGGAGGGGTTAGGGAAAGTCAGGGAGGTTCGGACTTTTCAGTCCATACTTCTATGCAAATGCCTTTCACCACATTCACCCCTTCTTTGAGATAAAACCCGGCGGGGTGATGTGGTGACACAGAGCACATAATTTATTTTATTACATATATACATCGTTCATAGTGTCTGTCACAGGTTCAGCCTGCCCAGTGGTCTCATGATCTTTTGTGACTTCTGCGGTGCTGAGCGAGGCCCCTGTTGTTCCTGCATCGAGCTCATAGGACTAAGTACCTGTGTGTGTGGAATTTTGGTTATTGAGCCCTTCGCTGCCTGTTGGGGTGGGCTCCTTGCTGGCAAGATCTCTGTGGGATTAACTGCCACAGGTGCTTGACTGGTAACTGGTGCTGGAGGGAGGGATTGTACAGTTATCTGGGGGGGGAGGGCAGGAATACATCAAAACCCTGGCGTGGATGGACGCTGTTTCAAATGACCATCTGGTTCTTCTGGGGTTACCTGATCAGTATTAGTGTACCCTGCCCGGGCCAGGTCTCGTACTGACACGGTGTCCTTCCTCCTGTCCTGGTACCACACAAATGCCTATTGTGGGTTTGCGTGTACCAGATGCATTCTTTCCACCAGGGAATCTGTCTTGTGGGGTCTAATATCTCTGTGAAGAAGTACCGGCCCTGTTATCGTCAGCCAGACTGGCATAGTGGATCTGGATGTGGACCTCCTGGGAAAAGAAGAGTCTCTCGTGGGGGGTGGCATTCGTAGCCGGGCACATCAGGGACCTGGTAGCATGCAGCATGTCCGGTAGTACCTTTGGCCATTGGGAGACAGACATTCCTTTTGAGGTGAGGCCAACAGGATTGCTCTCCAGATTGTACCATTCATCCTCTCCATTTGCCCATTCCTGCAGGGGTTGTGGCTAGTAGTTCTGCTCATGTTCTCCAGGACAGAGCATTGGGTGGCTCATTAAGCTTCCCAGGCTGGTATAGGATCTTATAATTGTAGGTGGAGAGTTTAATTCTCCACCGCATGATCTTATCATTTTTTATTTTACCCCACTGTTTGTTGTTAAACATAAATGCAACAGACCTCTGCCTACAGATACTGTTTCAGCTCCTGACTCATGAAGGAGGAACCCCTGTCACTGTATGTAGCTGGGGTATCCAAACATAGTGAATATGGTCCAGAGTGCTTTGATGACCATGGTTGCAGTCATTTCTGGACAAGGGATAACAAATGGGAACCAGGAAGTAGAGATTCCTATTATTGGATGGGAGGGGACCCTTGAAGTCCATACTAAAATGTTCGTAGAGATGGGTTGCCTTAATCAGTTGGGCTCTATCCGGTCTGTAAAAATGCAGCTTGCATTCAGCACAATCCGAGCAGTTACAGCACAGTTCCTGAACTCCTCAACTGAGTAGGGTAAATTTCTAGCCCTCACAAAGTGATACAGGTGGCAGAGCTTGTCATGCAGGAACTTCAGATGATCCACTTGTGCACTGGCACATGTTCTCCAGGACAGAGCATTGGGTGGCTCATTAAGCTTCCCAGGCTGGTATAGGATCTTATAATTGTAGGTGGAGAGTTTAATTCTCCACCGCATGATCTTATCATTTTTTATTTTACCCCACTGTTTGTTGTTAAACATAAATGCAACAGACCTCTGGCCCGTCAGCAGGGTAAATGGTCTACCAGCCAAATAATGCCTCCAGTGGTGCACAGCATCCACTATAGCCTGGGCCTCTTTATCAATTGCCGAGTGCCTAAGTTCTGGGCCCTGGAGTGTTCTAGAGAAAAATTCCACTGGCCTGGCTGCCTGATTCAGCATGGCTGCAAGGGCAACATCAGCGGCATCACTTTCCACTTGGAATGGGATGGATTCATCAATGGTATGCATTGCCACTTGGCAATCTCATCCTTGATGCCCTCGAAGGCTTTACGAGCCTCCGCTGATGGGGGAAAGTGTTGTCTTCACTAATGGCCGGGCCTTGTCTGTGTAATAGAGGACCCATTGGGCATAATAAGAAAAGAACCTAATGTACATTTTCAGGGCTTTCAGGTTCTGGGGTAATGGTCGTTCCCTAAGGGGGGGGTGCATTTTCTTGGGGTCTGGGGACATGATCCCTCCCTCCACCAAGTACCCTAGTATCACCAGCCATGAAGTGCGGAACACACTTCTTCTGATTATATGTCAGGTTTGGGATTTTTGCTGTGGCAAAGAATTCCATTAGATTCATATGGTGTTCCTCCACATCATGGCCGCATATAGTGACAATATCCAAATACAGGAACATTGCCTTTAGCTTGTGATCATCCACCATGCGGTCCATCTCCCTTTGGAACAACGATACCCCATTTGTCAGACTGAATCGCACCATGCGGAACTGATACAGCTGGCTGTCAGCTTCAAAAGCCATGTAGGGCCTCTCCTCTGGGTGGGTTGGGATCTGATGGTATGCTGACTTAAGTTCTATGGTGGAGAAGACCCTATATCCCCCTTTTATTACCAACACCTGAGCTCGCCAGGGGCTGTTGCTGGGCTCAATGGTGCCCTCAGCCACAGCCTCTGGACTTCAATTTTAATTAAACGTCTGTCCTCCGGGCTATATCTCCTGCTTTTGGTGGCTATTGGTCTGCAATTCTCTGATAAGTGCTCAAATAGCAGACGTGTAGGGACTCGAAGGGTGGACAACCCATACATACTGCCAAGCTTACTCTAATTGGCTGGGCCGAATTCCTCATTCTGAACCATGATCAAGGGTTGTGGACCGTCAAACTGCATCATTACACTTCCCAGCTGACACTGGAAGTCTAACCCCAGGATAACAGGCCCACAGAGTTTGGGCATTACCATGATTTTAAAATCCCTGTCTGTACTCCCTGCCCCGCACCCTTAACTCAACCCAACAGTACCCACACGACTGCGGAGTGGACTTTAGATGCCAGGGATATTTGACGCTTTTCTGGAGACACCTTCAGTGTACAGCGCTTTATGCACTCCGTGCGGATAAAACTTTCGGTGCTCCCTGTGTCAAACAAACAACCTGTGACATGACCGTTTATCTCAATGTTCATCATCGATAGCGCCAGCTGGTGAGGCCTGTACTGATCCAGCGTCATGGAGGCCAGAGTTAGGCCTGATTCAGAGTCACCATTGAACCTTTCCTGTTGCTAATATGTTGGACAGCGCCTCAGGAGATGGCTGCCCCCAGTACTCACACATGGCTGGGACCGGAGGTGAAGTTAGTGATCGCAGATCCAAAGCCAGAAGTGATGTTAGCAATCGTCATCCTGGTGACTGCTCCCCCAAAGATGGTGACCCGTCCCTCGGATCACACGTGGCACTGCTGGTAGTGGGCTGCCCCGGCACACCTTTGCATAGTGCCCTTTCTTTCTGCAATTTGAGCACACTGTATTCCTAGCCGAGCAAGACTTCCAGGGGTGCCTGACCAGCCCACTAAACTCGCACTTGCCAGCCCCGGCCGCTGCTGCCGTTGGTGCCATATCCCAGTATGGCAGCACTCTCGTTCCCCATGTGGATGCCAGATTGCAGGCAACGTAGGCCTCCCCCAAATCCAATACTTCGTGCAACATGCAATTGCCTTTTTCCAGGAGACTTTGACGGACCTGGGTCGATAGCATGTTTGTCAGCAGTCTTTCCCACTTCAGCTCATCAGCATACTCGGACGCACTCACTGCGGTACACCTGCAGGCTCTAACCAGCTCTCTCATCACCTGTGTGAACGGTGTGAAGGGCTCCCCAGGGGCTTGACGCCGGGTCATTAATTTGTATCTCTTGAACATTGGGTTTGTCGGGGTCCTGTACTGCTTCTACAGCAGGGCCATCACCTCGTCGTACTTGGCCAGGTTCTAGGTACAGGAGCAAGAGGAGGCAAGTCTGGGCACACCAGTCTTTATTGGCAAACCCGGTGAGGAGCCAAGAGAGGGGTTAGGGAAGGTCAGGGAGGTTCGGACTGGCCAGCCCATACATCTATGCAAATGCCTTTCACCATGAGCATATGTGGGATTGGTGAACCATGGCAAATGGGGAATGACTGGCATAGGCAGCAGATTCTAGATAAAGGGTCCAGACAGAACCTTGGAGGGTGGGAAAGTGGAAGAAAATGGGAGGTTCGTAGCTAAATTGATGAGTTCTGCATGGGTGCAAGAAATGGCCCCGATACAATCATCAGTGAAACAAGGGAAGAGTTGTATTTCATGAAGCCAGCTTAAATGCAGGGCCAGCGCCAAGGGGAGGACATTTCCCCCCCCCCCCCCATTAAGGGATTGTGACCCCCCCCACACACTCGCAGCCATTTCCCCCCCCAAATGAGGAATTGTGACCATTCCCCCCCCCCCACCACATCACTAGTCTCCACACATTATAAGCAACATGTTTCCCTGTTACGTTGGAGATCGGGGGGAGTGTGATGGTGACGGCGCATGTGGGCATTTCCAGGGGAATACAACTCTACATTTCCCGATTCCATCGTGCAATATTCCATTTGTTTATCCACCAGATCTAGTTGATAATATTTTTCGATTGAATCCTTCTCAGAAAGGATTCATTGGAATTGTATATGATGGATTATTGAAATTACATCCAGTACTTCATGATAAGATTAAAAAGGTTTGGGAAATGGAACTTGCAAGGCCCTTATTGGAGGATCTATGGGACAAGATTCTTAAACTAGTGAATACATCTTCAATTATGTGCCCGACATTCATTAATCCAACTGCAAGTAGTGCATTGTGTTCACATGTCCAAAGTTAAGATGGCTTGTATCTTTTCTGATATTAACCCTACTTGTATCAGAAGCAAATTTGATACTGCTACATTAACACGTTTTGGCCTTGTCCATCCTTAGAAATCGATTGGAAAGAAATGTTTAATATCTTTTCAACTGTATTTCAGGTGGAACTACGACGCAATCCAATAAATGCTCTTTTTGGGGTTATTGACCCAGACATAGAGAGTTTTTTTGTACCTGGGCAACAGGTTGTGGCCTTCTCTACATTATTGGCTGGAAGAGTCATCCTGTTCAAATGGAAAGACTCTAGACCTCCAACATTATTCTCATATTGTCTTTTTTAAGTTTAAAAAAAAATTAGGTATCATGTATGTGATTCATCGGGAAAATTTGAAGATTCATGGTGACCTTTTGTGTTGTAATGTTATTAAATGTACTCACTCTTCCAGATGAGATAAAGTTTTACCTTTGTTTTTTTTTGATTCATTAAATCAAAAGCAACAAAATATCTGTAACCCTCAGGACAAGCTGCTCAGATGTTTTTTTGGTTAGTTTTTTTAAATAGAGTAGGTTGGGTGGAGATTTTTTTTGGTCTTTTCTGTCTTTATCCAGTGCTGCATACTTCCTGGCTACTGACAAGGTGACATGCACAGACTGAATTTGTCCATGAGGTTTCCCTGAAGGTATAATTCCGGATCCTGTGGAAAATCCACCTTTGTAATTTTATTTTCAGAAGGTCTCCCAGGTCCTCCCAGGAGGATCTCACCTTTGTACACAGCCAGGTTGAACACATAAAGGTTCCAATCTCCACACTACATCAAAAACACATTTCTGAGATTTTGGGTTTAGCTCTATGTAATTTTTGTGGTGTGAGGTACAGTTGATGCAGGAAATTGTACCTGACATTAATAAATGCTGTCATGCTGTTCAGACATGGATCTGACCAGCATCACTTGTGGATTGTTGTGCCCAAATCCGACTCCTACTTTTCCCTCGACCTGTCTTAAGCCCGGCTTCAGGCCTTCACTTTGGAATACGAGATGCATCGTAGAGATAAAGTTGCGCTTATTCTCCTTTTGAATTAGAATCTCCATGTCACTACACACAGGCAGGGCCACAGAGAGTCCTGAATTATCCCTTAAGAAAGGTTTTAGCTGAAGATAGCAGAAGAAAGTTTTTGTAGGCAAATCATATTCATTCCTCAGCTGTTTGAATGAGATGAACTGTTCTTGCTGATAAAAATCCTCGATAGACCTTCTGGCACCAGGTGTCCAGGATCTTATTATCCAGAGTCATGAGTATTAATTTGTTCTGGGTCAAGGGCGTTTTAGGAAATATCCCCACCTTTAGTCCGATACATTGATTTATTTATTTTTTTTGCCATGCCTGATTACATGTTTTAATATGGGTTTGTCTGTTTTCCTTATTATCAATTTAGTGTCCCATTTATATATAAACTCTCCTGTTAACTTTTCTCCTACCATGTTCAGGCCAATTTGTGCCCAGAAGGGGGTACCACCTTCCTCAAAGAATGAAGCAATAAACCTCGACTGGGCTGCCATTAGTATTTTTTTTAATTCATCAATCTCAGACCTTCCAATTCATAACCCCAGTCAACTTTTCCATGGAGTTTCTAGCCACTTTACTGTTCCATAAGAACTTTCTGACACATCCGTTAAACACTTTAAAGAAGCCCTGGAGCAATGGAATGCGCGAGGACTGAAACCAGTATTGTTGTCTTGGCATCACTTTCATTTTAATACAATTAATCTGGCCCACCAAAAATTGAGCAGGGTTCCCCAAGGTCATCCTCAATCTTCCAGAGCAAAGGGTGATAATTAAGTTTATATAAATTGTGTAGATCCTTATCTGCTTTTATCTTGTTATGAACTGCGTGTAACGATCAGCAATAGGCAATGAACCAGACAATGTTTAATTTTAAAACACTAATTTTATTTCTAACTCTTGGACATACAGACATAAATTTAATGTTAAGGATAGTTTAGTCTGTCTGTCTGTGTGTTATAACTAAACCATTACCGTCCTGGCCAAAATCTAGAAAGTTACTTCAAAGTTCAGTATTTCAAATTCAGTGTTGAAACACAGACCTTTGTAATTTGCTGCCCAGAATTAATGTTGAACTGATGGGAAGACTGGAGTTGTGGCTGCTACAGACTCCGAATTCTCCTGCAGTGCCTTGAAGAAATGTCCATCCATGTGAGCTGTGGTCATCCCAAACCTTTTGTAGGTAAGAGTCAAACTGGGCGGCCTCACAAAGCTTCCATGACCCTGGCACAGGTTTCTCCAAGTGACTCTTGCTTCCCAAAATGACCCTCCTATCTCGGGTCAATCCACTGAAAAGTCATTCACAGAGCAAGCTTTGCTCTGAATTCCACAAAAATGGCTGGCCACATGAGCTGCTTTCAAAGAACTGTTTCCTCTCCAGCAGTCAGGTTCTCCCTTGTAAAATCACAATGTCTTTATTGAATCTGGAACAGACTGTGACAAGCCTTCCCTCAGTTCTTCCAATGTATAGAATTGTCGCTGTGCTGTAACTTGTGAAATTTTAAATGTTAACTGTAACCATTCAGTCCCTCCTGTCTATACAGTGATAATCCCATTTTACTAAAACAGGAACTCATGATACCCCAAATATTTAATGCCCTCCTGCAGCCACTTAAATTGACTCCCTTGTTGGTATTGTCTGTAATATCCCCCTCTATCAAGGGCATAATTTCACTCTTGTCCAGATTTATCTTGTACCCAGAGATCTTGCCATAATCCTCCAGTGTGTTCCACAGCTTGGCAAATGACCCCCACCCTCACCCCCGGGACAGTCAAATATACTAAACATGATCAATGAATAAATTGATTTTGTGTTCCTCCTGGCCCACTTTGAACCCCTTTATATCAGGTTCCTGTCAAATAGCTTTTGCCAGCGGTTCAATGACTAGCATAATCAATCCGGGGGACAGTGGACAACCCTATCTACTGAACCTGCCCAGTGGGAACACTGGAGATGTTGACCCATTTGTAATAATTTTAGCTTGGGGTTTATGAAAGAGCATCCTTACCCAATTAATAAATGTTTGTCCAAATCCAAATCTCTCCAGTACTTTGAATAGTCCCATTCCAGTCTGTCAAAGGCCTTCTCTGCATCTAGAGCTATGGCCACACCTGGATCCACCCCTGACTGTGCCAGATGCACTATATTGAGTAATCCACATATATTTTCTTCTGAGTGTCTCTTTTGTACAAATCTAGCTTGATCTGTTAGCTTTGGTAAATATTGAGCCAACTTATTGGCCAGTACTTTAGATATAATTTTATTATCTACATTCACTAATGAAATGGGCCCATCTTTTTTAGGGATCACCGTAATAATTGCTGTTGAGAAAGACTCCGGTAGGGTATGTGTCTCTGCCATCTGGTCCACCACCCCCATAATAAGGGGCATTAAAAGATCTTTAAACTCTTTATAAAATTCAGCGGGGAACCTATCTTCCCCCGGTGACTTGTTAGCCTGCAATGAGCCCAGGGATTTCTCAACCCCTTCCCTAGAGAAGGGGGCACTCAGGCCTGCTTGTTCATCTTGATCCAAACTTGGTAATTCCAATGTAGACAAGAAATTGTCTATTTTGGCAGGGTCTCCCGTTGATTCTGATTTCTACAAGTCTGTATAGAAATTCCTAAATGTTTCATTTATCTCCTTTGGTTTATGTGAAATCTAAGAAGTGGGGTGGGGGAAAGGAAGAACAGTGAATCGCATTATTTGTTCCTGAGACCTCCTCCACCCTCACCTGCCAAGACAAGACTTTATGGGCCCTTTCCCCAGCTCATAATACTGTTGTTTTGATCTTACGATCATCTTTTCTATCTTGTATGTCTGCATTGTGTTGTATTTGAGCTTTTTGTTCGTTAAATTCCTGTATTTATCCTCAGAGTCCGATCTTTGAATGTCTTTCTCCAATTGGGTTATTTCCTTTTCCAAATTGTTTTTCTCTTTCATATGCCTCTTTTTGATATATTCAATTATCTGGCGCCTTAAACAAACCTCAATGTATCCCATAATAAGAAACTATTGGCAGAAGAGGGACAGTTTGTCTCACAGAACAAATCTGAGCTCTGATAAAATGACAAAATTCCGGTTTCCCCAACAGCAACTGATTAGGACACCATCTATACGCCATGGCTTGTTTATCTGGCATTACAACGGACAGAGTCAAGGGTGAATGGTCAGACAGTAACTGAACTGTGTACTCAGCCTCCACTATCCTACCCTCCAAATGGGACAGTGCCAAAAATAAGTCCATTCCAGTGTTAGCTGCACTGGCCCTTTTTACTTTCCACACCAACTTGTCTAAGACTAGATCTAGATAAAAGTTAAAATCCCCTCCAATCAAAATGTTCTCATACCCCTCTGTTACTTTCAAAAATGTATTTTGTATAAATTTCTCATCATCAAAATTTGGGGTAAATAAATTCATAAGTGTCCATGATTCTGACAATGTATCATCACAAATCTCCCAGCTGGGTCAACAACCATGCCCCGGAATACCACCAGAACACTTCCCTATGAGAATAGCTATTCCCCTGGCCATGGAATTAAAGGAGGATATCACCATTTGGCCCACCCACCCCCTTTTTAACTTCGGTCTTGATTTGTTAGATGGGCCTCCTGCAGAAATACTATATCTGCTTGCATTTTCTTTAAGTGTGCCAAAGCTCTTTTTTTCTTTATCACCCATTCAACCCATTGACATTAATACACATGAATTTAATTATCTTATCCATTACCCCAGAGCCTCTCCATTATTTTCCCTCCCTTTATTCTTTTTTCATAATACGTCCTCTATCCAACTTGTCTTCCACAGATCCCTGACGCAGATGGCCACGCTCCAAGTAAAATCTGAACAAACCAATACCAACAAATCAGGAAAAGAAAAAGACAAATACTCCCAAAATTACCCCCATCCTCTTCACCACCCCCTCCCCTCTTGACCCTCTCTTCCCCTCCCACCACTAATATCCAAGATACTGGTGCCAACTCCCCCATTATTTTGGAGTGTGTCTATTGCACCCATCTAACTCCTTCACTGTTCTTTCTCCCTTCCTAGAGGTCCCCATATTAACTCTTCATTTAACTTTAACATTCATATTCTTAAATAATATTTCCATCCAAATTCTTGTATCATTTACAAGCATTTATTCCCCCTTTTTATGCCTTTTTCCACCTATTAGTGCTCAATCCCGTGAGGATGGCAAGGCTTCCATATAGGGCATTGCCTCCCTAGCATCTGTTTAAAAAAAAATTCTCCCCTCCAGATTGTATTACTTTTAAAGTTTTTGGGTGAAAGAGAGTGAACTCTATCCCGCTCTGTCTAAACTTTTTTCTAACCTGGTCAAATTCTTTCCTGTGCCTTAACAGCACAACAGTAATATCTGGGTAGAAGAGAACCTTCCTTCCCCTGCATTCTTCTGGACCCCCACCCCCTTCACTTCAACTACTGCCGCCCACAAAATTTGATCTCTGTTCTGGTAATGAAGAATCCTAAACAGGACAGAGCAGAGTTGATTGGGGCCCGGACTTTGGGGGATGGGGTGGGGGAGGAGGAGAGAAGAGACTGGTGGATCTTCTCAATCTTCAACTCCCCCTCAATTTGGTCCTGCCTCAGTACTTCTCAGATACATTTTTTTTTAAGAATCCCACTGGATCTCTTCCCTCCTTCACCCCTACTATTTTAATATTGTTCTGCCCATAAAATTGACCAAGGAGTCAATTTTCTCCCTTATCTTCTTCCTTTTCCTCACCCATGCATCTATTTCATTTTCATTCCTGTCCAATCTCTCTTCCACTTTTTCAATTCTTTCTTTGTCCTGTCTCCAATATTTTTAGTGTCTTTTTAATTCATAAAAAGGACTCCATAATGTCTCTTTTAGAGGGCATCAAGCCCCTTGCCTCTTTCATTTCCCCCTTACCATTCATTGCTGTCTGGTGCCTTGGGTCATTTTCTGATGGATCCTTCTCCCTATCTGAGTCATTTTCTTCCTCCTTCGATGTTGGGCAGAGATTGCCTGCATTTCCCGGCCACCTGCCTCTCTGTCGGGCCTTGATACCTGCCCAGTCGCATCATTCCCACGGTCTGCGAGGCTTGTTGCCAGCAGTGTCTGACACCATTCCCGTTGCTTTGACCGCAGCTCCTTCCCAGCCCCACTGTGGATCGGCCTTACCAGCATCTCTTTTGCTCACCCCTCCGGGTGAGCCCTTCTCCTGCAGGGCTGTCCTGCTGCTGATCTAGACATAGGCCCGAGGTTGGCCTTGCTGTCCCGGCCGCCATGAGGTGGGCTTTCCCATCGCTCCGTGGGCTCCGACTTCTCCTGCCATTCCAAGGTTGGTGTCTTTTCTTTCCATTTTTCTCTCTATTCTTAATTTGAAAACATCTTCTGTACTGCTGAATCTTCTTTTCTTGGAAGAATTTTGTTTTTTTTTCTATCTTTTATTTCTAATTCAATGGGGAACTCCTACTAGTTGTCTGTTGCCATTTCCAGCCCCAAATTTTCTTAACCATCATTTTGTGTTGTATTTTTGTAAACCATCTATGATTGCACAATATTCACGGCATGGTTAGTGCAGTGTTAGCATGACGCTATTACAGTGCCAGTGACCCGGGTTTGAATCTGGGATGGTCTCTGAGGAGTTTAAGTTCTCCCCATGTCTGCATGGGTTTCCTCTGGGTTGCTCTGGTTTCTTCCCACTCATCAAGACATATCAGGATCATAGGTAAATTGGGCAGCAGGGGTTGAGAGCTGGAAGGGCCTGTTTACCATGCAGTAGGTCTAATTAAATTAAATTCTTTTCACCAGCTTTCTACTAATTGGTTTGGTCAAACACTATTCATCTTTGACAGGTTCACATTGATTCTCCTTGGTTAACTCATCCTCTATAAGTGCATGTCAATTTTAATCCCTGATTATTCATTAACCCAGCATGCAGTTGTTATTGACCTTGAATCAAGTGTCTTTGACTCATTTTTGTATCCTTAATCAAACAACTTAATCATGAGGTCTTTTAAGACTGCAAAGCCACAGTATCTTCGTAGACATGGCCCGTCATGGGAAGCCAGCTTGTGTTTGCACACTGAGCACAAAAAAGCCAGCTCTGTGAGATATTTCACACTGCAAGCCGGCTTCCTGAGGCAAAGGAGGCGGGATGTTTATCGCATCAATGTCGGCATCAACTGTGACGTAAAATATGTATGCCTGGAAGTATCATTGCAAAATTATTTGAATTTCCCGCACTTTCATTGTGGGCTGAAGATGTCATCACCCCTTCACGTTTTGGCCTGGCAAAAGGTGGAGAGGGAGGGAGGGAGAGAGAGAGAGAAAAAAGCCCTCTCTCTCAGCTGGTGTGTGTGAGAGACAGTACAATCCAGGAAGAACTGATGAAAAGTTCGAAAAGTAGTGGATGGCTGGAAGTGCTATCTGTCTGATGTGAGGAACAGAAGGTGCTCTGTTGTAACCATTTTAGATTGGTCACAGAGCACTATCCCCCACCGCTGACAGTACCCCTCTTGGTAGATTGAAGACTAGTGAGTTTGGACCCCTTGTGATGCACTGCTGCAGCAGTAAGCTGACACAAGACTCGAGAAAGACTTTACAACAGGCTTTATTCAGTTAAAAGTCTCTGCTACAGTGGTAACTGTACTGGTGACTCCTGAGTGCCTGGCTCGGGAGGGGCCGGCTCAGGATTGTATCCCAGGTGGTTGATTGACAGCCAGCTGGGTGGAGTTTGGTCTGTTCAGATTGGCTGATTGACAGCAGGCTAGGTGTGGTTTGTCCTTTGATGATCTTCCTGTAGGTGCACAGGTCGCCCCCTGCTGTAGGCTGGTGGTGTATCACCACATCACTCCAATCCACCTTTGATTTTTTTTTACAAAGAGCTCGAAGGCAGAGAAAATCCAGCGTTCAAGATTTGTGTAAAAGGGCTTGTGCAGATATTAATTTAATCTCCTAGTTTCTGCATTTTAGAAACAGAATGAGGAAAAAACTGGAGAGAGAAGCAAAAAATAAAAATATTTAGTTTTATTCAGAATAACCAAATCAGTTTGCTCATCATACCTTGGAGGGCTGAAGCCTGAAACATTAGTCATGCATGAAGAACTGCTGAGTTTCTCCAGCACTGTGGATTTATTATAAAAATATTTAACTTTTGTTGAAATAATCCAAAACCCTGGAGGATTGATACCGCACATTTGTGATTGAAATTTAATGGGAGAACCAGAAAAGCAGACCTGAAATGTTCACTAAATTTGAATGGTGAGTAAAAGGGCAAAAAGTTTGTTCAAAGCTAGCAAAGGGGCTGTCTAGAATTTACAAAGAAGCTGCAGGTCCTGGAAACATAAGCAACATCATTGGAGAGAAAAACAGCTAACGTTCATCAAGGAGTCATTCAATCATAGGCAGAGCCTAGAATAGTATTTTTGGATTCTGGTGTTGAGCAGGGCCTGTAAAGTCCAGTGACTTCAATACTAAGGGTAGCCAGGGAGAAAGAAATCCATTTCTGTTAATTTCGTCCTCCTGTCTCCTTTTCTCTTTCTCGCTCCCAGCTCTTGCTCCTGTCGCCCCTTCCCTCCTGTCACAGAACCAGAACCAAAATCTATTCTCACCTTTCCTCTCCTATCCAATTAATGCCTTTTGTTTGTCGGCCTGGACTCCTCCCCCTCCCATTCTTCCCCCTTTCTCTTTCATTCTTAATTGAGATGCCTGCCTGCTTTTTTTTCTTGTGCCTTTGAGGAAGGCCACAGGGCCCGAAATGTCAGCTCTACATCTTGCTCTCCTCTGGATGCTGAGAGACCAGCTGAGTTCCTCCTGCTTTTACTATGTGTTTTTGGCCTGGAAGAAAACTATTTGTTTATCCTTTCAGTGAATTTGGAAGGTTTTGCGGAGATGGCACTGGTGGTGTTTTCCAGCGATGTACTTCAGTGATTACACTTCTTTAATGTGCATCTTAACTACAGCTTTTGAGCCAACATTCAATTTTTCCTTGGTAAATGTAACATGGCTGCCTATTCTTGGGTATGATTTGTATTGGGAAAAGAGTGATCGACTGTGTTGATTTATTTGGGAGAGGGAGAGAATTGTTTCTGTTCAGCAACTTTGTCGAAGAAAGCAAATGCATTGATGATATTTCCTATGACAACCAGAGTACTTCCCATACTCTTTTGCTAAGAGTTTCTTTTATTGCTTACCTATGGAAATTATTGTCTTTTGCCCCTTCATGCAATAATTGGTAATCCTTGGTCTGTCAGCAAATGCTTTACTACAGTTTTAGTTGCCCATTCAGAGCCAGCTCTCCAGCGCATGACGTCCTGTTTTGCGGAAACTGCCAAAATGTTTGGCCTGGAAGTCAGTCTGAAGAAAATTGAGGTCCTCCATCAGCCAGCTCCCCACCATGACCACCAGCCCCCCCACATTTCCATCAGGCACACAGAACTCAAAACGGTCAACCAGTTTACCTACCTCGGCTGCTCCATTTCATCTGATGCAGAGATCGACAAAGAGATAGACAACAGACTCACCAAGGCAAATAGTTCCTTTGGAAGACTACACAAAAGAGTCTGGAAAAACAACCACCTGAAGAAACACACAAAGATCAGCGTGTACAGAGCCGTTGTCATACCCACGCTCCTGTTCGGCTCCGAATCATGGGTCCTCTACCGGCATCACCTACGGCTCCTAGAACGCTTCCATCAGCGCTATCTCCGCTCCATCCTCAACATTCATTGGAATGACTTCATCACCAACATCGAAGTACTCGAGCTGGCAGAGTCCGCAAGCATCGAATCCATGCTGCTGAAGACCCAACTGCGCTGGGTGGGTCACGTCTCCAGAATGGAGGACCGTCGCCTTCCCAAGGTTGTGTTCTGTGGCGAGCTCTCCACTGGCCACTGAGACAGAGGTGCACCAAAGAAGAGGTACAGGACTGCTTAAAAAAATCTCTTGGTGCCTGTGTCGGACTCTGGCTTTAACTTACTCTTAATTTAGTCTATGTGTAGTCTGAGTCCAGCGCGTTCTTTGAATGAAGTGATAGGAGAAGGTATTCGGTTCAACAGTCAATTTATTACACAGCACAAGAATAAAACTTAACAGAGCTCTGGGTCACTCATTAGTTCATAGGTCACTTACACAGTGAGCTACTCCCCAAGACTGACCCCTATTGTCCAGTTGGCACAGTTTATATAGGTCAATCTTATCACACAGAACAAAAGTTGTTTTCCCTGCTAGATCTTTTTGCATAAGGGTTATCACAAGTCATCTCCTGTTTTGCAGATTTCTGGGGTGTAGCATTCCCATGTTAATCCTCCAGGCCAGACTATCCTGTTGTTTAGATCTGAAATTAATTCATCCCCAGATATTTCTAATCACCATTCGGTCCCTGTCTGGCCAATTTCTGCTGTTCTCTTTAACACCTCCTCGTGCCTTAATCTTCCTCCTAGACTGGTTTTCCATTCCCTTTGATTCTTGCGGGCCATTCTTTGTTCTGATCTGGCCTGTGTCTCCTGTGCTACTTCCCACCTCCTTCAGTTGAGCATTCCTCCTAAATCGTTTTATGCATATCCTCTCCCTGTATCTTGGGAGCAGCCAATTTTGTTCAGCCAACTTTGCTCCATGCTGTGACAGCCACTTAGCCACATTCCTCTTTCCCTGACTCATGCAGTCCAAATGAACTTATTGATTAATCATTTATTTCATACTGTTTTAACCCCTAGATTCCAACAGTCCCCCTTTTGGTCTCATGAAAATGAGACCAACCACCAGTTAACTTATTAGATAGAGAAATCCGGGTTACATGCCAGGGTTGGCATTTCTGATCCCTTGTAATCATTACACTCTTGAGAGGGCAGTAGGGACAAATACATGCCTTGGGGTCTGGGGATGTCTCTCTGTGACAGCGCTCGTTGAATGAGGCACTGGAGGCAGGGAAGGATGCATGGGATCAGAATCAACGCCAAAACCACAAATCCAGCAACTAGTACTATAGTATGTATCCATCCCCAGTCTCCAGAGAACAAATTTCCCAGCCATGCGCTGCCCAAGGGTCGCCAGGTCTGAACCGGGACGTGAGCTAATTTGCGAATACCTGAAGAAATCTCCTTTACTGCTTGCCCATTGTCATTGATTTTTAAACAACAATAGATTCTACCATCAACAGTCCCCGGAGTCCAATATGTTATTTAAAGGGACCCGTTCAGAAAGTTCTTAGTCCGTAGTTGCTCACAGGTTCTCAGTCGCCGCCGTACGAATCTGTTCCAGGGTCCGTGCTGGTGGGTCCGTGGCTGCACACTGACTCCAATGATACCACGTCTCGCCTTTTCCCTGTAGTCGAACCGCGTGGGACGTCCTCTCCACCCCTCGGTAGGGTCCTGTCCACCTGGGCTCCGACCACTTTCTCTTGATGACCTTTAGCAGAATCCACTCCGCGACTGAAGGTATCGGTGTTTCCCCTTCTCTGTTGGGACCTGTGACCTGTTGTGAAAAATCTGACACCAGAGCCGTTAGTTTATCATAATACATCTTGCATCCCATTGAACTTACCTCATTCTTCGTAGTCTGACTTCCGGCTCCCAGTCCCGGGAACTGGTGCCCCGTTCGTAGTTCATATGGAGTGAATCCTGTCACAGAACTTACCGAACTCCTTATTGACATTAATGCCAGAGGCAACGCATCCACCCAATTTAGTTTGGTCCGTGCCTGTACTTTCCCGATCTTACCTTTTATTGTTTGGTTCATCCTCTCCACTATTTTCTGCCATGTTAATGCCTTCATGGGTAAACGTAACATTTGGAGCATTCAGGATCTTTTCTAGTCTCGTCTGCCTTAACGAAGTCATTGTAAATGCTGTCGAGCTCACAAATGCTACAATGCTATGTGTTGTTAATACCGTCAGGCCATGTCCCATTACTATGTGTGCTACCTTTTGTAAAATCTTTGCTACTCCTGCTGCATGTCTTGTACATGGTGGGTGTCTGTCTTCCGTTGGGTCTAGTGTGATACTCCCATACATGAGCACACATCTTCCACCCCCTTTTTTCTGAAAAAGAACACCATCAATTGTGTGTGCTTTTTCAGAAACATCCAAAAAGAAAGGTAGTTTATAATTTGGAATCGCCAAATCTGTAGCTGTTGTAAGAGCTTGCTTCAATAGAATAAAACTCATCTCAGCCTGTGCAGTCCAATCCAGTGTAGCTCCCAGGTTCCTCATCCCCTGCTCATTCACCAAAGTTCGCAGTGGATGTGTCAATTCACCATACGATGGGATAAACTGCCTACTATAACCTGACAAACCCAAAAACGAAAGCATCTCTTTAACTGTCTTTGGTTTTGTATGATGTAGTATCGCTGTTTGATGTGCAGGGGAAATCCCTGTGCCTTTCGCTGAGACCATTCTCCCTAAAAAGGTGACCACCTGCCTGCAGCATTGCAGCTTTGAGTGAGAGACTTTAAAGCCTGCCTTAAACAGCTGCACTAGCAGGAGACAGGTGGCCTCCAAACAGGAAGCATGATCAGGTGCTGCTAATAGGATGTCATCTACATACTGGATCAGAACTACCCCACCTGGCAGTGCTAGCCCCCCCAGCTGTTCTTTCAACCTGATTGAAAATCCCTGGAGATAAGATAAAGCCCTGCGGAAGCCTAGTATACCGTAACTTTCTACCTTTATACGTGAACGAAAACACATCTCTTAATGGTTCTGCCAGCGGCAAGCAAAAGAAAGCATTCGCTAAATCTATGCAAGAGAACCACTTGTGGTTGGGGGTTAAAGCAGTCATGGCAGTATATGGGTTTGGTACTGGAACTGTGGGTGTACTCACAATACCATTGATGCGCCTTAAGTCATGGGCCATCCGATATTTGCCCGTGTCTTGTTTAGGAACCGGTAAAATGGGTGTATTCCAACTAGAACGCGAATGTTCCAACACCCCTGAATACCTAAGGCCATCAGTGGTCTTTGCCAAACCTTCCTCAGCATCAGGTTTGTGGGGATACTGCATCTGCCAAATAGGGGTGTAATCTGACAGTTCGAAGGTTATGGGATCAACCTGCTGACAAAAACCCACATCTGCTGGTCCCACTGACCACAGGTTCTCAGGGAGAGAATCTAGCATAGGGGCCGAGTCGGGGTGATCCATCTTCTCTCTACCATGAAAGCGTTCAATCTGTCTATGCTCAAGGAGGACTTGATCATATGTAATGGACCAAATTCTGTATGCCTGAGCAGATGAGGAGAACTGCACTGTCGGTATTTGGGTGTCAGACCAGTCCCTTAGGGACTTCAAGTTCCGACACATCGGTCCCAAATCTTTTGCCTGATGAGTAGTGCCAATTGCAAGGGTGACATGAGGGATGGCCTCACCTGCCATCTCATACCATTCCAGCTGTTCAGATGTCAGTGCCACCGCAGCGGCCACTCCCTCCTTTCCTATCACTATGTAGTCCGAATTAATTTCCCATTGCCTGCCCTCTACCTCTTCATAAAAGGCATGCTGATACATTTCATCCCCATCCCTATCGTAAAAGAGGGTCATATGGGGAGGGTCCGAGGGAGGGGTATACGGGTGTAACGTCTGGATCCACGGCTTCCATTGATTATAAAGCTTTAGCAGCCCTCCCTTCTGTGGGTCCTCAGGTTGCAGCAGCCCCCAGTAAATGTCAGCCCATTGTCCCTCAGACGCGGATCCTCCAGCTGCCGCCAACAACATCTGAGAACTGGAATGCAGTGTAGTTATTGAACAGTTCATAGACTATCCATTTGGAAAGGTGACCTCTATTCCGCTGGGTCCACAAAGGATCGATGCTCCGCACTTGACCAACAGGTCTCTGCCCAAGAGATTGGTAGGGCACCTGGCTGACAAAATGTACTGATGTGTAAAAGTCTGTCCTGCCACAGAAGTGACTAGTGGTGTAGAAAACGGCAGATTTTCTGGTGTACCCGAGAACCCTAACAGCTGGACGCTAGAGGATGATGTTTTATCTTGAAATTCAGTGCCAGTGAGTGTTGAAAATCTGGCTCCCGTATCCACTAAAAAGGATACTTCCATGTCCATAACTTTAATCTGCAGGAAAGGGTCTGCCAACCTAGCCTGCTCGTGGGTGCTCGGGCTCCGTCACTGTGGGCAATATTGCTCCTCCTCTGTCAGCAAAGGGAATTGTCTCCTCGGAGCTAGAGCCGCATAGGGTGCCTGATGTACCGGGGGTGGCACTGACGATCTCTGGGGCTGGACCCAAGGCTCCTGTTGTGGTGGTCCATAGCCCCTTGCCCCCGGGTCCCGAGGCTCCCAAACTAGGGGACAGTCTCTCTTCAAGTGTCCTGGCTGACCGCATCCAAAACATACGGCTGGCTGCCTTCGTGGAGCACTCCGAACTCTCCCTCTTACTCGAAATCCCCCCATTGGACCTCCCATTCTGCCCCCATCGGTGGGACCCGGTGCCCAATATGGGGCCGGGTGCCAATTAGTATCATTCCCTTGTGGTGGCTGCGGTGGCTGCTGAATCATCTGGTTCGCACCCTTTGAGGAAATCTTTTTTTTTCTCATTTGCCTTTTGCCTAGCCTCTGCCAATTGAAGCTTAAGGAGTTGCCAGACTCCGTAGTTTGTTTGTCCTCCTTTTGCTTAGCCCTGTAACGTTTCATGTGATGGGTCAAATGTTTTTCCCATTGCTCATTCGAGCAGCCAGGAATATCAGGGTTATTCTCTAATGCCTCCCTAACTACAGCTGGCAGTCCACTCGTTACTGCAGCCCTAAAGAGTGTAGTCTGCAAGGGATCTGTGGCTGGGTGTACTCCTGCCTTATCAGTCCAACTCTCCCTACACTGACTCAAAAAAGTCGAGATCTCCTCATCCTCCTTTATGGAAAAGGTCAGGGACTGCATGACACCGGGGGGAACGGGGAACTTATCTCTCATTGCCCCTCCTATTGCCGTAGCATGGTTGGCAAATGGCTCAGCATCGAGGCACCTAGTGATTCCTGCGATCATTTCTACCTGCTGAATCTCCCACAGCCCAAGCTGTTTCCCCAATAATGCTCTCCAATCCCTTATGGCTATCTTATGTCCCATCGTAACTTGGCAGAACTTTCCCATCCACGCTCCACCTCCCTCAGTCGGAGGTGGCATTTTATCCAAAATACAATTCATGTCAGTGAATGAGAAGGGTTGATACCTCTCCCCAATTTGCGGACCCTTATAAATTAGCGGCATCTGTCTATATCTTTCTGGAAGCCGTACTTCCCCCCTTTCCCGCAACGCATATCCCAAAGGGAAGCGAGGGTTCTCCTGACCCTGTCTTCTGTGTGTGATCATGCTTCCCTCTCTGCTTCTCCTAAGTACAGTAACAGCCGGATTTTTTCAAACCCTCGTGGTACCTTCCCCTGACTCTGCAGCTCTTTCCAAATCTGTTCGTACCGTTCCCTAGCCTGTCCTTCCTCTCCCTTCGGTCATCCTCCCAGTAATTGATTCCTTGTATTTTCCCACTGTCTGTCTACAGATGGGGGAACTCCTCTGTCTTCCCCGAACTCTTGCCCTACATCCCTTATTACTCCTTCCATCTCTGTTCCGATTTTTATCCCTTTAGACCTCGTACTCCCTGGCTCTCTCTCCTGGTAGGATTTTGACACCCTGCACTCTACTTCGACCCTTTCCACGTTATATAACCACCAGATGACCAGCAGCTCCCTGAAAACAGGTGTTCCCCTTCAGAGATGATCAGAGAGAGAGAGCCAGCTGGGGGATTATGTGTCTCGTGGTTGTGTTAAGTGTCTATTGTTTGTTTTGCGGTTAGCTTGTTAGTTTCCCCCTTTGTGTGAAATGTACATTGTTTGTTTTGCGGTTAGTCTGTGTACACTGATGCCTCACTGTGTGACTGCCTATCCCCACTGTGTTTCCCTGATCCGTATTCTAAATACCTTGCCTCTATGCCCTCTCTACCCTGTAAAACAGTACAATCTGTAACCTCTGCTGCCCCTTTTTCAGAAGTACTTAAAACATCGAGAGTAATACAGTGATATACACAGCAACAATACCAGCGTGCATGAAAAAACAGTTAAATGCCGAACACCTTATACAGATACTTATTACTATTATGGTACACGATTCTTAAACAAATACTTATTACACACTATAGAAACAAATAACTATAACACAATACACCTTATACGAATACTTATTATACACTACTATGGTACACGATTCTTAAACAAATCCTTATTATACACTATAGAAGCAAATAACCATCACCATACACCTTATACTAATTGGCCAAGTGTCTAAAGCTATCTCTCGAGATCGCTACGAGGGGACTCCAACCCCGTTCTACTAGGAGGACTCCAACCCCCTTTCTACTAGGAGGACTCCAACCCCCTTTCTACTAGGAGGACTCCAACCCCCTTTTACTACAGGGGACTCCAACCCCGTTCTACTAGGAGGACTCCAACCCCCTTCTACTACAGGGGACTCCAACCCCGTTCTACTAGGGGGACTCCAACCCCCTTCTACTACAGGGGACTCCAACCCCGTTCTACTAGGGGGACTCCAACCCCCTTTTTGTTTTATTCTTTGGCTTTAACGAGGGCTTTTGCAGAGTAGTGACAACACACAATTTATCTTTGCCAATAGCAGAACTTCGTTAAAACAGGCGTCTGCTTACCTCCCTTTGTAGGATGGTCACTTGTTGTTATCACCACACCACAATCGACCGGTGTTTCGTATCTTTTTCTTCCGTCACTTCTCCATCTTCATCACGTCGGGGTCACCAAATTGTCGGACTCTGGCTTTAACTTACTCTTAATTTAGTCTATGTGTAGTCTGAGTCCAGCGCGTTCTTTGAATGAAGTGATAGGAGAAGGTATTCGGTTCAACAGTCAATTTATTACACAGCACAAGAATAAAACTTAACAGAGCTCTGGGTCACTCATTAGTTCATAGGTCACTTACACAGTGAGCTACTCCCCAAGACTGACCCCTATTGTCCAGTTGGCACAGTTTATATAGGTCAATCTTATCACACAGAACAAAAGTTGTTTTCCCTGCTAGATCTTTTTGCATAAGGGTTATCACAAGTCATCTCCTGTTTTGCAGATTTCTGGGGTGTAGCATTCCCATGTTAATCCTCCAGGCCAGACTATCCTGTTGTTTAGATCTGAAATTAATTCATCCCCAGATATTTCTAATCACCATTCGGTCCCTGTCTGGCCAATTTCTGCTGTTCTCTTTAACACCTCCTCGTGCCTTAATCTTCCTCCTAGACTGGTTTTCCATTCCCTTTGATTCTTGCGGGCCATTCTTTGTTCTGATCTGGCCTGTGTCTCCTGTGCTACTTCCCACCTCCTTCAGTTGAGCATTCCTCCTAAATCGTTTTATGCATATCCTCTCCCTGTATCTTGGGAGCAGCCAATTTTGTTCAGCCAACTTTGCTCCATGCTGTGACAGCCACTTAGCCACATTCCTCTTTCCCTGACTCATGCAGTCCAAATGAACTTATTGATTAATCATTTATTTCATACTGTTTTAACCCCTAGATTCCAACACCTGCCACATTGACCACTGCCAGTGGGCTGATATCGCCTCCAACCGTGCATCTTGGCGCCTCACAGTTCGGCGGGCAGTAACCTCCTTTGAAGAAGACCGCAGAGCCCACCTCACTGACAAAAGACAAAGGAGGAAAAACCCAACACCCAACCCCAACCAACCAATTTTCCCTTGCAACCGCTGCAACCGTGCCTGCCTGTCCTGCATCGGACTTGTCAGTCACCAACGAGCCTGCAGCAGACGTGGACACACCCCTCCATAAATCTTCATCCACGAAGCTAAGCCAAAGAAAGAAGAAGTAAATAGGGCCTTGTTGGTGCAGTAGGCAGCACTTTAGTCTCCTAATCTGTAGGCAGTGAGTTCAAGCCTCACACAGGGAATTATTGTACCAATATTAATATTTGGGGAGAATTTGTAAGATTTAGAGTCGGTCACATACATTCACACATTTTAAAAGCGATCTTATTTGAAAGACTGAAGAATTCACATTGCAGGATCTCTTGGAGAATAAGCACCTTTCATAAGTAGATGTTAATTGAACTGACTTCTTCATAAAATGCTTGACCATTGTCTTGCTGGAGTCCTGCTGTCTATCAGTACCCTTTGACAAAGTGCTTACAAGTATGGTCAAGGATCAACTCTGGATTGTACCCTAAGATAACAACTTGAAAGAAGAAAGAACTCCTGTTGTTTTGCTCAGGAAGGTGGGGGTTTTGCAATACATGAGTCACATGCTCTCTTTGGAGTTTCAGTTGGAGAGGGAGGGAGGGAGAGAGAGAGAGAAAAAAGCCCTCTCTCTCAGCTGGTGTGTGTGAGAGACAGTACAATCCAGGAAGAACTGATGAAAAGTTCGAAAAGTAGTGGATGGCTGGAAGTGCTATCTGTCTGATGTGAGGAACAGAAGGTGCTCTGTTGTAACCTGAAAGAAAGAGGTTACCATCTGAAACAAAACCCTGATGGGGGAAGTTTAATCAGCGAGACATTGAGGTGACTAGTTGTGGTACCTCAGTTTGTGGAAATCCTGGAACAACAAATCTCTCTCTGCAAACTTTACGAGAACCTTCCTGAGCGATAAACATTTATCTTTCAAGCACCAAAGCCTGGTGAACTTTTTACGTTAAATTCTGTGCATTGTATTGTGATTGCCTGCAACCAGAGAACTTGGAAGAAGGAGAAGTGAGGTTGAACTGTGAACCAAAGAACTTTCCTTGAATTAGAAGGGGGTAATTTGGGTTAGTATGGAGTATAGTTAAGTATAGAGATAAGTTAAAGTTTGATTCTATTTTCATGTTTGAAGTTGATTAAAAATAACTTGTTTTAAAAACCACTTGTCTTGGTGAATGTCTATTGCTGCTGGATTTTGGGGTCCTTTGGGCTCGTAACACTAGTTTGGGTAGCATGGTTAGTGCAATGCTGTTACAGCACCAATGACCTGTGCTGTCCGAAAGGAGTTTGTATGTTCTCCCCATGTCTGCTTGGGTTTTCCCTGGGGGTTCGTTTTCCTTCCACCATTTGAAACATACTGGGGTCGTTGGTCAGTTGGGTCGGCACAGGGTCGTGGGCCAAAGGGGCCTATTACTGTGCTGTCAGTGTACACTTTATAAAAAAAACTTTGCCTTTTGTATTTGTTGAGACCAGGAATTCAATATTTTTAAATGGGTGTTTAACAATTCAACTGCATTAACCTCTACTTCTAATTGATGTTGCTTGAATAATATTAATGTGATTGTGAACTTAAGACTTTTTCTTTGTCTCACAGGTCATTATTCCAGAGGTATTTGTATCTATGGACCTGAGGATTTGAAATGGTTAAATGGAAACGATGCATTATTTGCTAACAAATTTGAACTCCACACCTACCCACCAACTTTGGAATGCCTTGAATACAGGATTCTCAACCGCTCTCTAAGTCAGAATAACATTACCTTGCGTTAAGATTTCTGGTGGAGGGGAACTCGAGGGAAGCATCACAACACATGAGAACAAGGGAAGGATCAAAAACCGAGGCATGATCTGGAAAAGACTTGAGTCATCACATTATTTCTGCTTTAGCAACTGTTTAAATTGGTTGTATGAGCATCAATTTATCTTTTGGTACTGTAAAAATTTTGTACACATCTCTTTATAAATGATTCTTAAGAAATTCATTCAAAAATAAAGCAGTTTTTAAAAAAAAAACTTGAATACGTTACTGGGTGTAACTTGCTCTCCAAGCTTCCATATTCATTTAAAGATTGGGAAGCAGAGTGGGAAGTTGTGTAGAACTTGAATGCATTCATTGTACGTATTTGTGAGAAGATTTGCTGATGAATTTTGGACCGTAAGGTAAGAGTACAGAAGTGACAGGAGACAGGAGTTTTTCCCCATTGTTGTTTGTTAATTTGAAAGCTACCAACTCCTTTTGAATGCTGATGGGTGGGAGAGTAGGTCAGAAAGTAGACGTGCTAAAATTGTTTGTGTGACTGTGGTGCAGCAGGCAGATACAAAACACAGAAAGATTGTACTACAGGTTTTAATCCACTTAAAGTCTCGCACACCAGTTCCAGTCTTGATAGCTCCACGTATGACTGGCCTGGGAGGGGCCGGCTCAGGGTCTATAGCCAGGTTGGTTGATTGACAGCTGGGCAGGTGGTCTTCCTGCAGGTACAAAGGTCACTCCCTGCAGTAGGCTGGTGGTTGTATCACCACATTCACCCCCTTCTTAAGTCCGGGCGGGGGGTGCGGAACGGTGCCGGTTGTATCTTACAAGTTTAGGCGGTCTGGCTGCCTTCTGTGCCTCCAAGACCGTTGCAGGGTTGGCTCCTGGTCAAAGGTTGATGAGGTGGGGTTGCCTGAGGGTCGGCTAGGCCCAGGGTGGGCAGTGTGGTGTCTGGCAGCAAGGGGGTGGGAGGGCGTCTGGTCCTTGAGAAGTAGAGGAAGGAGGTCGGCTTCTTTTTTTTTAAACTTTATTTAAGATTTTATAACATGAATAACATATAGGATTACATTAAAAAAAAATTAAGAATAAAATAATAAAATTACAATACAGTATCAGTAATCTAAATAAACTATACCCTCCCCAATAATTATTACACATTAATAACCCAACTCAAATTAGCCCAACCCCCCCTTTCCCCCCAAAATAAAGTGTGAAGAATTAATAAAGTTAATAATATATGTGAGAAAAAAAACCCACTTACAAAAAAAAACAAAAACATAACCGATTAAAATACTAACAAAAAGAAAAGTAATTAATACTAAGATATCAGACTTAAAAAACATATTTAAATCAAACTTAAATGCATATATTTAACAAACGGAGTTAAGATGAAACATATATTTAACTCAAACTTAATATAAAAAATTAGTAAAGTTAGTAACATTATCAAAAATTCTTAAACAATAATCAATTCTTAAAAAAAATTGTAGCATGAAAAAAAAGATGAAAAAAACTTTCTCTATAGAGATAAACCTTCACCAAATATCAACTAACTTCACATCTATCATCATATTAGTCACATAAACCACCATCTTAAAACAAAATTCAAACCTCATTAAGCATTGTACAATTCAATTTTAGTACTCTTCCACCATTTTTCCCTTTTACTCTTGAATAGTTATCCAATAAAAGCTCCAATACCACATTTAAATATCCCCAATCATTACGTTAAAATTCAGATATCCAAATAATAAAAACACATCTACAACGAAATCTATATCTTCAACAAATGGAGCATAAACCACAAACAAAATTCAAGCCTCATTAAGAATTGTACAATTCAATTTACAACTTTCACCATTATTCCCTTCGTTCTATAACTAAAATAGCAAAATAATATACACCAGAATTACCACTCCTTTCACCTTAAAGTTAAAGAAAAAATAAAAAAAAAATTATCCATCCCATTCACATTTAAATTTCAGAAATTCCTTATCTACTGAATAAACTTTACAAAAAAAACCACATCAATTTTTAGTTTTTAAACAATCAAATACTTTCTTATGCTTTTTTTTATATTTAAACAAAAAAAAACCCCTTCACTCTTTAATCTAATAATACAAAAAAAGGGGAAAAAAACGGGTAGGAGGTTAAAAATACCCCCTCCCATCTAAACCGTGCAATGTGGTAACTCCCAAAAAAAAATGGGTGTGAGATAACTCACACGTAGCAGATGACTTTCAGGAAATAGTGCCTATCCAGTTCTCTCCCCCAACTCTCACTTCATCTTAAACTGACATCATCATTATTTAATATCCCTTTTTTAAAAAAAAATTAGAAAAAAAAAAGGAACTCTTCTTTTAATCAGCTCCAACTGCCGAGTCACCATTACAACCATTCCTTCTTGGAGCACGGCTCTTTTCTTCCATCTCTTGTCTCCTTAGAGATCACGGCGGACTATGTCTCTGTTGAATCTGAGTAATTGGCAGCTCTTGAGCAAATGCTATAGCTTCCTTTGGAGAATCAAAGAACTTTGGTTGGTAACCATCTTGAAAAACCTTCAAAACAGCTGGATATCTAAAGGTTGCTTTGTAACCTTTCTTCCACAACAACTCTTTAGCAGGATTGAATTCCCGTCGTTGGAACATAACTTCTTGACTCAAATCCGCATAGAAGAAAACTCAATTATTTTGAATCATCAAGGGTGATTTTCTCTGTTGTGCATTTCTAATAGCCACTCGTAAAATTATTTCTCTGTTGTAATAATTCAAGCAACGAACCAAAACAGGTCTTGGACTTTGACCTGAAATGGGTCTTCTACGCAAGGCTCTGTGAGCACGTTCCAGTATTATACCTTCCGGAAAATGTTCTTGACCCAGCACCTGCGGAATCCATTCAGTAAAAAATTTTCTTGGGTCTGGTCTCTCCATACCTTCCGGCAAACCAATAATCTTTATATTGTTCCATCTAGATTGGTTTTCCAAATAATCAATCTTTTTCACCAAATTTTTATTTTGAGTTTGTAAGTCTTCAACCATTTTGGTCACATCAAAAACTTGATCCCGTATTTCGTCTATATCTTCACAAGAATTAAATTTATCTCTCACTTCAAGCTTAAAAGCTCCAAACTCAGCCATCTGTTGAGAATGTATTTTCACCAGAGTATTAAACCTAGTACCAAGTTCAGTCATAATCTTGGATAATCCCTGCATTGTATAAGATAATTTAGATTCAAGATTCACAAAAATCTTTTCAATTGGAAGAGATTTTGGCTCAACAGATTCCTGCTTCTTCTGCAAAACCAAAGGATCTTCTGTTCCTTCCTTCATTCTGGTTGCCTTGCTTGTAGTATGACTGCGTGTGGAAACCCCAGCCACAACCTCTCCAGCAGTGACTGGAGGACGCTGGCTGGGGTTTTCCCCAGTCCATAATGTATTAAGTTTTCCCAGTACATCAAGTTGTATAGGTTCTTCTATCTCAAGAGGTGCAGTTTGCAGCGCCACCTCTACAGTTGACAAATGCCTTTGAGTAACTCTTTGTTCTAAAGGCTGTTTGAAGCCCTCTTTAGGGGGCTCTACCGATGTAACATAGAGCTCTACATCTGAACACTGTACCTCTCTCCTGGGATCCATTTCACACTGAGTCCCGGTGTCTTTCTTGCAGGTAGGCTCCAAAACTTGAACTTTTGGAAAAAGTAGATTTTTGATGATCTGTTGTCGGTTTTTTTGCTCTTTTTCACCAATTGTACCATCATAAGTTAAATTAACAGCACTGAAATTATCTAAACTTTTAAAGAATTTTAACGGGCATTTCTAGACAAAACAATAAGATAGAGTCAGGAGAGGACTGGAAGGCACGTCTGATCCTTACGCCATCTTGCCACGCCCCTGGAGGTCGGCTTCTGAGTGGGTCAAGGTTGGGCGGGGTACTCATGGTATGGGGGGGGGAGTGAGGCCCCTGCTGGTACCAGATCCCTGGTCAAGATAGTCTCACATCCATTGAGGTACTTGATGTAGGCATAGTTCGGGTTCGAATGGAGAAGGAGCACCTGCTTGACCAAGGGGTCGAACATGTGGGTCTGCACGTACTTGCAGAGGAATACCGGTCCTGGAGATGGCAACCACGTTGGGAGGGAGACACCAGTCACAGATTTCCTGAGATAAGGTACTCATGAGGGGTCTGATTGGTAGCCATAAACAAGAGCAACTGTATGGGGTGGAGTGCCTCTTGCCAGTAGTTGAAGGACCAGCCTTTGGACCTCAGAGCCAGGAGGACTGCCTTCCAGATCACCCTGTTTTCATACTCCACCTGCCCGTTTCCCCTGGGGTTGTAGCTAGTTGTGTGACTAGCCGCAATGCCTCACGCTACCAGGTACTGGCGCAGATCCTCACTCATGAAGCTGGACCCCCAATCACTGTGGATGAATACCGGATATCTGAATATGGTGAAGATCTGTGTCAGAGCCCTGATAATGGTGGCTGTGGAGATGTCAGGGCAAGGGATGGTGAAGGGAAAACAGGAGTATTCATCTACGACTGAGAAGAAGTAGACGTTCTTGTTAGTGGAAGGCTGGCCGATACTAAGCCACTTGAAGGGCCGAGTAGCCTTAAAGACATGGGCCTATGGTGGGTGGAAGAAACGCGGTTTGCACTCTCCACAGACCCTGCATGACTTGGTCATGGTTCGGACTTCTTGGATGGTGAAGGGGAGGTTCCGGGACTTGATGAAATGGTACAGGCACGTGACACCCGAGTGACAAAGGGAGTCGTGCTACGCCTACAGTTGGTTGGACTGCACAGTGGCACAGGTCTGGAGCATAGAGTCAAGGGAGTCGTTGAACTTCTTCAGACTGTACTGGATGTCGTAGCTGAACGTGGAATACTCGACTCTCCAGCGCAAGATCTTATCTTCTTCAACTTGCCTTTGTAGGTGGTGCTGAACATGAATGCCACTGCACGTTGGTTAGTAAGGAGGGTGAACTTCCTGCCAGGTAGTGGCGCCAGTGGTGGGCCACTTCCTCAATCACCTGGGCCTCTTTTTCAATGACAGAGTGTCCGAGATCTGAACTTTGGAGGGTCCTGGAAAAGAAGGCCACAGGTCAGCCCCCTTGGTTGAGGGTGTCTGCAAGGGCAACATCAGAGGCATCACACTCCACCTTGAATGGGGTGTCCTCATCCACGGCCCACATCGTGGCGATGTCCTGCCTGATGTGAGCAAAAGCTGCTTGTGCTTCGGGTGGGGGGGGGGGGGTGAAGGTGGTGGCTTAAGCCAGTGGGTGGACCTTGTCTGAAAAACGGGGAACCCACTAGGAGTAATACAAGAAGGGCCTTGAGTGTGTGAGGGAGGGACATTTCCATGAGGGGGCACATGCGTTCGGAGTCGGGGCCAATGACACCATGTTCCACAATGTACCCTAGATTTTTTCTTTCATTTAGTTTTTAAAATATAATTAACTTTGTCTTAGACCAGTGGATTTCAAACCTTTTCTTTCCCACTTAAGTAATCCCTATGCCACAGGTGCTCTGTGATTAGTAAGAGATTACTTAAGGTAGTATGTGGGTGGAAAGAAAAAAGTTTGAAAAAAAAAGTTTTAGGCTATTTATGGTCAAATTATCATCTTTGTTGTATTTTAAAACTTTATTCATAATCTTTTTCCTCATTGGTAACTAATTTAGACTAATACATGCAAATATGCTGGAGAAACTCAGCCAGTCTCGCAGCATCCACAGAAGGTAAAGATATATTACCAACATTTTGGGCCTGAGTCCTTTAAAGAATAAACAGAAAACAGGAAAGCTTAAGAATAAAGACTGAAGACAGGGTGGGGGAGGAGTCCAGACCTACAAAAGGTGTTAATTGGATATGATAAGAGGAAAGGTGAAAATTGATTTTGGCTCTGTGAAAGGAGACGGGGAAAAGGCCACAGGAGGAAGGAGAAGGGAAAAGGGGGAAGGAGAAAGGGAAGGGGGTGGTTAATATAAATTGGAGGAGTCAATGTTAATGCCATCTGGTTGGAGGGTGCCCAGTTGGAAGATGAGGTGTTGTTTCTCCAATTTGCGGGTGGTCTCAGTCTGGCAGTGCATGAGACCATGGACAGACAAGTCAGCAAGGGAATGGGATGGGGAATTGAAATAGTTGGCCATTTGGAGATCTATGAGACAGAGCTGAGGTGCTCAACCAAACGGTCTCCCAGTCTCTCCAATGTAGAGGAAGTCTCCTCTTGGAAGGACTGCTTGGGGCCCCGAATAGTGCTGAGGGAGGACATATAGGTGCAAGTGGAGCACCTCTTGTGATCATAGGACTAGCTGCCAAGGAGACAATTGGTGGGGAGGGAAGAGTAGACAAAGGAGTGTTGGAGAGGGCAGTCCCTGCAGAAGGCAGAAAGGGGAGGAGAGAGGAAAATGTGTCCAGTTATAGGATCATGTAGCAGGCAGCAGAAATGGCAGAGGTGAATATTGGATGTGGAGGCTGGTGAGGTGGTAGGTGAGGACAAGAGGAATCCTGTCCTTGGGGGCGGAAGGAACCAGGGCAGATGTGCGGGTAATGGAGGATCTGCAGGTGGGTGCTGAGTTGATGGTGGAAGAGGGAAAGCCACTTGTGTGGAAAAACGAGATATCTCTAATGAACTGGCATAGAAGACCTCATGCTGGGAGCAGATGCAACTGAGACAGAGGAAATGAGATAAGGGTATGGAATCCTTACAGGGGACAGGGTGGGAAGAGGTGTAGTCGAAGTAACTATGGGCGTCTGTTGAGAGTTTGCCTCCCAAGATGGAGACAGAGAGATCGAGAAAAAGGAGCATGTTGCTAGAGATGAACCAAGTGAATTTGAAGTTGGGGTGGAAGTTGGCAGCAAAGAGGATAAAGTCAATGAGCTCATATGGGTGCAGGAGGCAGCACCAAAGTGGTCATTGACGTAGCAGAGGAAGAGTTGAGGGACCTTGCCTGTGTAGGTTGCAGCATGGATTGCTCCATGAGGCCATCAAAAAGGCAGACAGTGCTGGGGTCCATGTGGGTGCCCCTGACTACTTTCACCTGGAGAAAGTGGGATGAGTCCAAGCTATTGAGTGTGAAGACAAGTTATGCCAGCTGGAAGAGGAGGGTGGTGGTGGAGGGGGACTGGTTGGGTCTTTGTCCAGAAAGAAACAAAGGGCTTTGAGGCCTTCAGTATGGGGAATGGAGGTATATAGAGATTGGATGTCCATGGTAAACATGAGGCGATTGAGTTCAGGGAACTGGAAGTTGTTGAAGTGATGGAGAACGTGTGAAGTGACCAGGATGTAGGTGGGGAGGGACTGGACCAGGGGAGACAAAAGGAGTCGAGGTAAGCGGACAGGAGCACGCGGACACAATGGGTCTGCTGGTTCAATGGAGTTTGTGGATCTTGGGTAGGATGTAGAAAAGAACAGTGCAGGCTGGAAAACAATAAGTTTGAAGGCCATGCCAGGGAAGTGACTAGAAGTGATGAGTTCAGAGATGGTGAGTAATACAGTGGTTTGATGAGTTTTGGTGGGCTCCTGTTGGAGGCGTAAGTAAGAGGAGGTGTCTGAGAGTTGTCGTCTGGCTTCGGCCAGATAGAGGTCAGTGCGCCAGACCACAGCAATGCCACCCTTGTCTGCAAATTTTATGTGAGGTTTGGATTAGTGTGGAGAGATTGGAGAGCCAGACGTTCTGAGGAGGTGAGATTGGAATGAGTGAGGGGAGTAGTGAAGTCAATACAGTTGATGTCCGGACCTTTATATTTCTAGTCAGAAATGTAAAGGTCCAGAGCAGGTAGATGTCCGGAATGAGGTGTCTAGGAGGAGGAAAAGGTTTAAAGCAGAAGTGATCTAAGTGAGGGGTAGAGAATCCTGGTTGTGGTAGAGGGCATGGTGAAGACCAGGCTGGGGTTGGGAGGAGAACCAATGGGGTGCAGGGTGTCGGGAAGGGGAGGAGGATGGGATAGATCAGGAGATAGAAGATCCAAGGGAGGGGAGGGTTGGGGAAGTTAGAGGGTGGAGAGAGAGAGGCTCGTGCACTCCCAGAGCCAGGGTGGGAATTGGTGATGGAGGTTCGGCCCCGTCAGTTGCAGGGGCCAAGTTGAAGATCTATGTCAGGAGGTCACCAAGGCAGCAGTCTCCAGGTAGGTGAGCTTCGGATCCTTGATGGATGCGAGGTGTGCTTACAACTGGTGGTTGAAGGCAAATTTAGACTAAACCCTTAGCTCAAGACAGAGAAAACAACAAAAAAGCTGCCACACTTAATATCATTCATTCTATGGCTCTTCCTGACTCCGAGCACTGACACCTCCATGCTGGTTATTTTGGGAAAAAGGAAAGCCAAAGACAAATTTGCAGACTAGGGTGATAATTTGAAGCTTTAAGTGTAAATGAACACATGGACAACCTTAATGGTTAAGGGGTCATGAACTTTTCTTTTCATCTTTTGAGTTTGTTAAACAATTGTACTATTAATGGAATTAATAGACTATGTTTGCACCTTGGAATCTGCCTCAGCATTAAATGCAGGGGATTGTTTGGTCAAATTACAGTTGTGTCTTAGGCTGACTGATTGATGTGTGGTATTGTAGCAATGTGCCATGATAACGACAGAGTCCGTGGCAACCACATGGATGGGCGGGTGAGAGGGCGGGGAAGCGAGCGCATAGAGCAGAGGGGGCAGTGAGAGAGCAGTGTTGTGCCATTCACCAGGGGATGCTGCACATCTGGAGTGGTTTCCATACAGCTGGAGGCTGACCCAGAGGTCAGAGTGGAGAGGAAACAAAAGGTAGTGGCTTGCGACAGGCCGTGAGAGCTGAGGAAGGAGCTGGCTGCAGCTCTTTCCAACCTGATGACATATGATATTTATCAGCACCAAGATGTTTAAACAGGACAAGAATCCAGTCCTCAGCTGGAGTATTGTGTGCAATTTTGGGCTCCTCGTTTAGGAAAGGATGTGTTGATGTTGGAGCAGGTTCAGAGGAGGTTCACTAGGATGTTTCCAGGAATGAAAGAGTTATATGAGGAACATTTGATAGCTTCTGGTCTGTAGTGATTGGAATTTAGGTAAATGAGGGAGGAACCTCAGTGAAACATTTTAGATATTGAAAGACAAGATAGATAGAGCAGATGTTAAAAGGTTGTTTCCCCATGGAGGAAGAGTTTAGGATAAGATGGCACAACTTCAGGATTGAAGGGTGTCAGGTTAGAACAAAGATGTGGAGGAATTTCTTTAGCCAGAGGGTGGTAAATCTGTGGAATTTGTTGCCAGGTCATTGGGTGTATTTAAGGCAGAGATTGATAGCTTCTTGCCAGGGCATAAAAGGTTATGGGGAGAAGGCTGGGCAGTGGGGTTAAGTGGGAAATATGGCACCCAAAACTGTACACAGTGCTCCAAGTGAGGTCTTACCAGTGTTTTATATGCTGTTCCTCCTCCACTGACTTAACCTTTAGGGTATGCACATGGTGCTGCTGCCACACAACACTGACTTTCATGACATTTATGATAATAAATTCTAATTCTGATCCTGCATGAAGACTCCCAAGCCCCTCTGTACCTTGGAATTTTGAATTTTCTCCCCATCTAAAGAATAATCTAACTGTCTGTTTCTTCTACCAAAATACATAACCATACATTTTCCAACATTACATTTCACCTGCCACCTCTTTGCCCATTCTCCTAATCTGTCCAAGTCTCTCTGCCGTCTTTCTCTATCTTCACCCACCCTACCACCTATCTTGGTGTCATCTACAAATTTAGACACAAAGCCATCTATCCCATAATCCAAATCATTTATATACAACATAAAAAGAAGCAACCCCAAAATCAGCCCCTGTGAAACACCACTGGTAACTAACTGGTAGACAACCAGAATAGGATCCCTTTATTCCATTCTCTGTTTCCTGCCGACCAGCCAATGCTCTACCATGATTGTATCCTTCCTGTAATTCCATGGGATCTCATCTTGTTTAGCATCCTTATGTGTGGCACCTTGTCAAAGGCCTTTTGAAAGTCCAAATACAGAACATCCACTGCATCTCCCATCTGTCCTACTTGTGATCTCTTAAAAAAACTGCAATAGATTTGTCAGGCCTGATTTTCCATGCATCTCCAGGTATTCCATAATCTCATACTTGAAAATCGACTCCACCAGCTTTCCAACCACTAATGTCAGGTTAATAGATCTATAATTTCTATTTTGCTGCCTTGCTCTCTTAAACAGTGGTGTGACATTCGTGATCCTCCAGTTCACCAGAACCATGCCAGATTTCATTGCCTTTGAGGAACCAGCATTGAATTTTCTTCATAAACAGCTATGGTACTGGAGGTGAAGTTACACTCAGAGTGCTCCTAGCAATGAAAATATATGTTTTAAGAAAAAAAAACAAAGATATTTTCCCATCAGAATTACTTGTTTCCTTGTTAGTTATGTCACAAAACTCATTTTACTGTTTCCACTGTTAAATATGCATTTGAGATGCTGGATCTTATTTTTATGCACAGCTGGTAATGAACCACACTAAACCCTTTAATGGGGAAGGGTTGATGTTAATGGTAGTGTAATGGCAATGCCATGCCATGAGATTACAGATTAAAAAGGAGGACAATTCTTGCCAATGCCTCAAGACCCACAGGACTTCATGGTTTTAAGCTGGCAGATCTGTTGTGCATTTATCCTGTTTTTAAATGTGGAGATAACATAAAACATGATGAAAGTATCTTTATGACCCCCCCCGCCCACCCCGCCCAGGATACTTCTTCTAGTGGAATGATGCAACTGCAGCGGAAAGATTGGTGAGGACGCATTTTTCCCTGTGAAATACTTCTCCCACTACCTGTACCAGATCCAGTCCGGCAGGTGAGGACTTGGCCAGATTATCAGTGATTGACACTGAAGTCCTGACCAAGAAACATGTTCTGCACTTGTTCCTCTCAGAATCTCTTTTAAATGTTGTTCAGGATGGAGACATACCAGTTCAGCTGCTGAGGTGAGGTGGGCCATGAGATGACGAACATTATGGGGGCGATCTAATTCACTGAGGTTTCATGGGGTCAAGTCATTGCTGAGAATGTCTTGACCACCCCCTCTTGACCATACAACTGTGCCAGATCCTGCCAGTGATGGAGGAGCTGAGGAATTTTTTTTTGAATGAAATTATTTGGCAAGAATGGCAATGTCTGACTGTTACTTATATGGTTTGTGACAAAGTTCTCACATTTAAACCATCTCCTTAGATGTTAGATGTGGATTTTACAGAGTGCATTGAGTTGGTGTTTTTATTGCCGTAAGCCAGACAAAGATTCACCATCAGCAGAAATTGCCTGGTGCCTCTTACAGTCAGAGAAAGAAAAGCAAGAGATTCCCCTCCCCAGTCAGTGAATGACCATGGATTTGCATCCAGCGCTCCCACAGCCTCTGCAGTACATAGAGCAGTCCAAACAGTGTGTGTGTGTGTGTGTGTATATTATACAAAAAATATACATACACGCATACATACACATGTATAAAATACACACACACACACTCATTCACTCGCACACACACTCTCATGCTCTCGCATATATCTATCTATCCATGCACCACTCAACATCCATGATGTGTTCTGTGAAACTGGGCGTTAAGCGATGTGGATGTTCTGTGAATACCATATACTGTATATACTTAGCAAAGCTATATGGGATACTGAACTTGTGCTAAATTAAACTGGTTTCTCTGGCATTGGTTTGGTAAGATGAGAGAATTATTTCTCCATTTTAGCAGACAGTGAAGTGTCAACTGGGATCACATACAAGGGTGGCACAGGAAAAATCTTTTCCTGGAAGACAATACTAAACGTGTGGGGTTTTCTCACAATCCAGTAGTTCCATCATACTCATCATGACCTGATAAGATCAGATACTATTATTTGTCATGAAATAAAACAGAAATGAAATATTACACAAAATTGCCTTTAGTCCACAAAGATTTGCCATTAGCATTGCCGGGCACCCTTTATGAGGCCCTTTCAAACTGCTGTGTTAAATTAGGTTAACTGGGCAATTTGCCCAGTTAGCACCCCCGTCATGCAGCAGTTAGAAAGGGTCTGACCCAGTCAACCCTGTAGGAATCCATCCGGGTCCCTGACCTACCTCAGGGGTAGTCAGGGAACCCAGTTAAACTTACCTAGGTCTCATCCACAGGCGATTTAAAAGCAAAAATGGCCCACCCGCTTATTCAATTGACGTCAGCGCGTGCATGTGTCCATCACCAGGCAGCCAGCATCCAAACATTTGGTGGTACTTCTGGTGAGTATGTGACGCATCATTGCAAGGGCGGGATCCCTCTTAAATCGCCAAGTTTACAATTTAATGGGTAGATCCCCCTGCAATTTAAAAGGTGTTTCCAGCACCTTTGCCCCAGTAATCGCTCCCAGGACCCAGGAGGGCTACCAAGGTGTTATCATTTCATTACAGATTATTTGATGAAATATTGTTAAATTCCCAAAGTTGGATTCAAATCTTGTCTCTGGACTCATAGTTTGACCAGTATGTTACTCCCATCAGTTGGAGCTTTACTTAGTGACCCATTCAGCCACCTCTTTGCAATGCTTCCAGCTGGTCTGACAGATAATTTATCTTGTACCTCAGAAAAAATGCAAGGCTCAATACAACCAAAGGACACAAAAGCACAGGTTGAAGCATTGTCAGATTGCGCCTTGTATTTAAGTACACTGGATGCTGTTCTGGGTATGCTCAGAGGTCACCAATATTGTCTCATTTGATAGGATATGAGAGAAAGTGAATGAGGAAATTGGAAGTCAAGGTAAAATATCTGGATATACTCCTTTGTATCAGAATCAGCTTTTTCCCCTTTATGAATAATAATTAACTTAGGATTTGTGATCAGAAAGGTATTAAGATAGTAAATAATTGTTATGAATTGAATCATTATTTTTCATTTGAGAGAATGAAAGAGAGATACCAAATACCAACCCATACAGTTTTTTGTTATTATCAAATCATTGTTGTTGCATGATTTTTATGGGAGAAAATTTGGAGCTTCCAAAGGAATCAAAATTTGAAATGTTAATTAGGGAAGGTGGAAAGAAAGGATTTATGTCTGAAATGTATAAATTACTGCAACAAAAAATGTTTAAGATTGATTTACATAAGTCAAGATTAAAATGGGAAAAGGATTTAGGGGTGGAATTTAGTATAGATCACTGACAAACTATTTGTAAAAATAGTATAACTAAGATTATTAATGTTAGATATAAACTTGTGACAGAGTATATAGAAAAATTTTTGGGAGATAAATTGGGAAAGGTTTGTTAGAGTAGGTCACATGCCAACACTTTAAAACAGATCATATTTGAAATACTCGAGACAGTGGCTTCTCACACCTTTTTGCAAGAGCTTTGAAGAGTGCTCCAGAGACATCACTAATAGATTCTTGTTTATCAAGGCAACAGATGAAAGAGCAGGCTGAAGCTGCTATTGTCTGCAGGAGAGTTTTTCTCTCAGGTTCAGTATGTGAGAGTGAGAGAAAGAGAAGCAGAGATCACTGGACAGTGTCAGCCAGCAGAAGTTGCTGGGACTGAAACAGGACAAGCTGGCCAGCTTTTGGAAGATAACCTGGTCGAAGCCTTTGTGGTTCATGCAAGAGGAGAGGACTGGCTGGCTATTGTTTCACTTGGAATAAGAAAACCAGAAAGGAACTCTGTGATGAACTGAAAGAAAGAGGTTATCATCTGGAGAACCCTGATGGGGCAAGTTTCATCAGCAAGACACTGAGATGGCTGATGGAAGTACATCAGTTGTGGATGTCCTGGAACAACACATCTCTCTCTGAAAACCAACAAGAACCTTCCTGAGCGGTAACTATTTACCTTGCGAGCACCAAAGCCTGGTGAACTTTATATATGTTAAATTCTGTGCACAGTATAAGAATTGCCTGCAACCAGTGAACTTCAAAGAATGAGAAGTGAGATTGGACTGTGAACCAAAGAACTTTTCTGAACTTACACACACATTACACATAAGTGCGCTTAGAATCAGAAGGGGGTTAAGTTAGGTAAAGTAAGTTACTTGTGATAAGTTAAAGTGTAATTCTGTTTTCATGTTTAAAGATAATTAAAATCAACTTTTGTTTAAGTAACCATTTGTCTTGGTGAATATCTATTGCTGCTGGGGATTAGGATCCTCTGGGCTCATAACATTTTATGGGGGCTCATCTGTTCAATTTGAAAATTCAAGTTTTTGTGATTTATTAGTTAATTGTTTTTTTTTTCAAACTAATTTAAACCTTGTATGTGGAAAAACAGCAGCAATGGATGTTGATAAATTTTTGTCACAACCATCATCTGCAGAGCTGAAGAGCAAGAGGAAAGAGGAACTGATGGTTATTTCTAAGGCATTGAAACTGACAGAAGTCAAGCATTGGATGAGGAAAATACAAATACAGAGGATTATAGTGAAATATTATATAGGTGATGGAAAATTTGTTGAGACTTAGAAAATTGTACAGAAGATTGATCTGTTGAGTTGCAATTGGAATTGGAGAAATTGAGGGTGGAAGAGGAAATGGCGAAACGTAAATTCGAGTTGAGGACACAGCAATATGAGGCTGACCAAGCTGAAAGGCAAAGAGGCTGAAAAACAGAGGAAATATCAGGCAGAGGAAGCTGAAAAATGGAGGAAATATGAGTTAGAGGGAGCTGAAAGATGGAGGGAGGATGATGAAAGGCAAAGAAAATATGACTTGGAAAAGATTGAAAGGGACAGACAGTTTCAATTAGAGAAGATAAAAATGGAGATGGAGGGAGGTAAGAGAGTTGAGGCTGTAATTCCTGGGGAGATGTTTTTGGCTAGTAGAGAGGTAAATCTACTTCCTCCTTTTGATGAGGGATTTTATACATCAATTATATTTAACTCAGGAATGATTAAAAAGATATCATTTGATATCTTCTGACTTATGTTTTCGATGTTAGAAGGAGAAGGGGGCTTTTTTGCATTCAGCATGGACATGTGAAAAAGTTAAATATTTTGGTCTAGGATTAGAGAATTTAAAAAAAAATGTTTTTAAAATTAAATTTTCTTTGGACCCATTAATGTTTTTAATTAGTGATATAAGTACAGTTGGTTTGAAATTAGGTTTGGACAAATTTCAAGTGGCTTTTTTAAGACTAGCTTTAGCAGTAGCAAGGAAGTGTATTGCAATTCTGTGGAAAGATCAAATAGAACTTAATTTACAAAGATGGCATTCAGATTTGAGATCTTGTATTCCTTTGGAGAAAATAACATATAATTTGAGAGATAAAAATATTGTTTTTAGGAAGCCTTTAATTTGGATTACAGGGATTTAAAATTTTAAAGATCTGGACCTGTATGTAGCAGGATATTCCCATCACACAATGATTAATTATGGTTATTTCTCCTCAACTCTCTTTTTCTTAATTTCTTTCTTTTTAATTTTCTTTCTTTTTAAGGGTAGAGGATTTTAGAAGTTAAGCATTGGGATGTTGGAGAGGGGGGATTAGTATAAGGGGTTGGGGAGGTGTAAGGGGAGGGTTATTTCTTTTTTCTTCTTTTTATATTAACTATGTTTGTTTGAAGATGTATTTTGCCTAATTATTTTGTATGATCATGATTGTTAAATTTAAATAAAATATTCAAAAAAAAATGTGCCCGTTCTTGAACAATAAATTGCACTGAAAGACCATGAAAGACCTCAACAATGAGGACAGTGTTTACATCCGGTACCGCACGGATGGCAGTCTCTTCAATCTGAGGCGCCTGCAAGCTCACACCAAAACACAAGAGCAACTTGTCCGTGAACTACTCTTTGCAGACGATGCCACTTTAGTTCCCCATTCAGAGCCAGCTCTCCAGCGCATGACGTCCTGTTTTGCGGAAACTGCCAAAATGTTTGGCCTGGAAGTCAGCCTGAAGAAAACTGAGGTCCTCCATCAGCCAGCTCCCCACCATGACCACCAGCCCCCCCACATCTCCATCGGGCACACAGAACTCAAAATGGTCAACCAGTTTACCTACCTCGGCTGCACCATTTCATCTGATGCAAGGACTGACAAAGAGATAGACAACTGACTTGCCAAGGCAAATAGCGCCTTTGGAAGACTACACAAAAGAGTCTGGAAAAACAACCACCTGAAGAAACACACAAAGATCAGTGTGTACAGAGCCGTTGTCATACCCACGCTCCTGTTCGGCTCTGAATCATGGGTCCTCTACCGGCATCACCTACGACTCATAGAACGCTTCCATCAGCGCTATCTCTGCTCCATCCTCAACATTCATTGGTATGACTTCATCACCAACATCGAAGTACTTGAGCTGGCAGAGTCCGCAAGCATTGAATCCACGCTGCTGAAGACCCAACTGCATGTCTCCAGAATGGAGGACCATCGCCTTCCCAATATCGTGTTCTATGGCAAGCTCTCCACTGGCCACTGAGACAGAGGTGCACCAAAGAAGAGGTACAAGGACTGCCTAAAGAAATCTCTTGGTGCCTGCCACATTGACCACCACCAGTGGGCTGATATCGCCTCCAACCATGCATCTTGGCACCTCACAGTATGGTGGGCAGCAACCTCCTTTGGAGAAGACCGCAGAGCCCACCTCACTGACAAAAGACGAAAAACCCAACAGCCAACCCCAACCAACCAATTTTCCCTTGCAACCACTGCAACCGTGCCTCCCTGTCCCGCATCAGACTTGTCAGTCACCAACGAGCCTGCAGCAGACGTGGATATACCCCTCCATAAATCTTCGTCCGCGAAGCCAAGCCAAAGAAGGTATATTGGACTTCTTATTTTCAACACTAGATGTCACTGCAACTACTCGACTGGCCGTTACAATATTACTCATCAATGAAAATGTTTATCTCAGTTTAAAAAATGTTTACCTCGGTTATTAAACATGGCAGAACCGGAAAGATGGAAAATAGCAAGGGAATGCCGAAAATTTCAAACATGGTGGAAGGAATCTATTAACTTTAATTGCCTATCTACAGATTTGCACAATACATCATGATCATTAAGGTGGACACTGGGCCATGAACTGTATTCACTGTAGAGGAATATTGGAGACTGCCTTGACCCTTTCTTGATCTTTTCTCCTATTCTTATTTTGCACCCAGGGTGCAAACTACTTTTTGAATGAATTTTTAAAGAGTATTATTGTATTCATTTAAAAGCACCAGATTCAGAAATGCCTCCTGTAATATGTGAGCATATCAATAAAATACTGTAATGCCAACAGTTAAACTGATGTATAGTTATTTTGATAGAAACTGAATTTTCCATGGTACAGGGGTTTTCTTGTCTAAAAATACAATTTTTCTTGCCATGTAACTGCTGGTTGAAACTGCCAGGTTTAGCATTGTTTCCTTATATTTTTCTGTATGTGGCCCACAACCAAAAAGGTTTGGCCACCCCTATCTTAAAGCATTTATTCAATTTCTTTTTTAAATGTACTTTTCTGAGAGAGCATTCCAGATCATTGTAACTTGCCACATGAAGGCAGCTTTCCTTATATACTCTGAAGTTCTCTCACCATTTGCTGAATCCTCTGGTTACTGAATCCTACATGGTGGAAACAATTTCTCCTCATTTGTTCATCAAAATCCTTTATAATTTTATGCACCTAATAAATATTCTCTTTATTTTCTTCTTGGAATAGAGAAATTCTGTTTTTTATCCAAGTGTAAAATGAAATGGAAATGGCCGAAAAGTTTTGTTGTATAGAATTTCTAACAATACAGTCTCCAATGTTGCACATTTTCTTTCTGAAAATATTGCCAGTGACTGATGGAATAAATATAATATTTATTATCAACAATAACTGCTTCGTTAAGGAATGTGTCATGTGATGAATTATTCTCCAGGGAGCAGTAAATGTAATATTTGATATGAACAATATCTGTTTTTGTCAGGATTATGTAATGTGACTAATCTCTGAGGTACAGCATTATTTATAAAAAGTTCCAGTGATGCATTCTATGGCGAGAACTTCAATAAAGAGGAAACACCTTGTCTTGAGTTACTTCTGCCTCATGTATTTGTCTGCATTATATTGACTCTGTTCAATTTTAGGAACCTGCAGAGAACAATGTCCCACATTGTTGCCGTAGATAAAATGGCAAAGAGTCATAGCCTTCAAAAGCAACAGAATTGTGTTTTATTGGCAGGGTAGTCTGGGAAACACACAATTAATCTTGTTGAGATGTGGACTCCAGCACCAGAAGAGTGGCATGGTTGGTGTAGCAGTTAGTGTATTGCCTTTACAGCACCAACAATCAGGTCCTGGATTCGAATCCACCGCTGTCTGTAAGGAGTTTGTACATTCTCCCGTTGTCTGCATGGGTTTTCTCCAGGGGTTCTGGTTTCCTCCCACTATTTGAAATGTACCGGTGGTGTAAGTTAATTGGCTGTAAATTGGGTGGTATAAAGACATGGGCCAAAGTGGCCTGTTACCGTGCTGTATGTCTGTACTACCAATCAACCACAATCTGGCAGAGAATTGTGATTAATACGATTTCATTACCTTAAAGGGTCAGAACAACTTGCACGCTGCTGGCCCAAGGCAGGTACTGAGGGAGGGGTTTGGGCATGACAGCCTTTATGGGGATATCTGGGAGGGAAGAGTCACAGGTTCATGAGGTGGACCAGCCCATACAGAACATACATACATTTATATACATAATGGTAGCATCACATTGTCTAAATTTAAATTGAAGGAAAGCAGGAGTACAATTGATTACAAAGGCCAATCTCGTAATGGATAGAGATTAAAAAGTGGCAGCTATGGCAGGGATCTCTGCTGCTTTTGCCAGCAAAACCACTCAGTACAAGCCTGTCAGTGTGATGCTGCAAAATGTGTTAATTGTTGAAAACAAGGGGACATAACATCTGACCCAAGGCTAATCCAAACACAGCAAACCTGAATAGAGCCAGTTAATTAATGCCTCTGATAGGCTCTATCAATAACCACAAATAAACACAAGACTTTGGCTGGCCCAGATCCAGGTACAGGAATGCTGGAAGAGGGGAGGGAGGTCGACCTTTATGGCCAAGTCATAAGGGGAGGAGACATAGGAGATGAGTCACTAGTGGGCGGGCCAGCACACAGGTAGGGAATAATGTACAAGGAGAAAACATATCATTACATTCATCCCTTCTTTTAAAACAGGACCCCACCCCCCTTTCCTTTGAATGATCTCATTCCTAGAGGTTTAGCTGCACTGGCATTTTCCTCTGTCTATGAGATAGGTGTGGAGCGGGTGTGGAGTTTGCCTGCTCTGTTGCCAGTCGAGCGTCTGGAGGTGGGGCCGCTGGCTGTATATTTGGGAGCAGGACTGTCTGTGCAGGGGGTGTAAAGAAAAAAATGTGTGTGGGTCGGTGCCGCTGGAGTGTGTTCCGGGAGGTTTGTCCTGGATGTCTCGGTCCCTGGCGATGAATCCCATCCGATGTGAAAGGTGGGGTGGTTGGGGTGGTTTCGGGTTCCCTGGCCTGTGCCAGATCCCGGGTGGGGACTGTGTCCTCGTAGCCGTCGGGTTACAGCACAAAAGCATACTGGGGGTTGGCATGTATGAGTTGCATCTCTTCGACCAGCAGGTCTGTCGTATTACCCCTCACATGCTTTTGGAGAAGGACTGGCCCTGGAATTGCCAGCCAGGGGGGCATCGAGATCCTGTTTGCCGACTTTCTAGGGAAGGAAAACATGCGTTCATGTGGGGTTGTGTTAATTGCAGAGCACAGGAGCGATCGGATGGTGTGTCGTGCTTCTGGCAGGACGTCTTGCTAGCAGGACACTGGCAGGCTTCTAGATTTGAGGGCCAAGAGCACAGACTTCCAGGTGGTGGTGTTCTTTCTTTCCACCTGCCATTCCCCCTGGGGTTGTAACTGGTGGTCCTGCTTGTGGCTATGCCTGTGGCTAGAAAGTACTGCTGCAGCTCCTCACTCATGAACGAGAGCCCCCGGTCACTGTGGATGTAGTTGAGGTACCCGAAGAGAGTGAAGATGCTGCGGAGGGCCTTAATAACCGTCGCTGAGGTCATATCCGGGCAGGTGATGGCAAAAGGGAACCTGGAGTACTCGTCTATGATGTTGAGGAAATAAATATTCTTGTTGGATGAGGGTAGGGACCCCTTGAAATGAACACTGTTGGTCAAAGGGGCATGCGGCCGTGACGAGGTGTGCCTTATCGGGTCGGAAGAACTGCGGCTTACATTCGCCGCAGACCCGGCAACGTCTGGTCATGGACCTGACATTCTCAAGTCTTAATGAAGTGGAACAATCTTGTAACTCCGGGGAGGCAGAGTTCATTGTGGAGGGATTGGAGGCGGTCGAGGTGCAAGTTGACGCACGTCCCCCGGGATAGGGCAATTGGGGGGGGGGGTGTCTTTGAGCTTACCTGGCTGGTACAAGATGTCGTAGTTGTAGGTGGAGAGCACAATTCTCCACCAAAGGATCTTGTCAGTTTTTTTAAATTTTGTCCCTCAGTTTTGTGTTGAGCATGAAGGTGACAGCTCGTTGGTCCGTCAGCAGAATAAACATCTTACCGGCCAGGTAGTGGCACCAATGGAGCACTGCCTCAATGATCACCTGTGCCTTCTTCTCAACAGAGGAGTGCCATGTTTCAGGGCTGTGAAGGGTGTGAGGAAAAAATGCTACTGATCTGCCTACCTGGTTGAGTGTGGCAGCCAGTGCAAAGTTGGGGGCATCGCTCTTCACCTGGAAGGGTATGGATTCGTCCACAGCATACATTGTGGTTTTAGCAATGTCTCCTCTGATTCAGTTGAATGTAGCCTGGGCTTCTGCCAATAACGGGAAGGTGGTGGGCTTTATCGGCATAATTGGGCACCCATTGTGAATAGTATGAAAAGAGCCCCAAGCAACTCTTCAGTGCCTTCAGGGTGTTTGGGACGGGAAGCACTATAAGGGGTCACATGCAGTTGAGGTCTGAGCAATGACACCATGAGCCACGATGCATCAAAGGAGGGCCAGGAAATTAGTGCTAAACAAACACTTGTCCTTATTATAGGTCAAGTTGTGGGACTTTGCTGTACGCAAGAATTTAGCAAGGTTCGCGTCGTGATCCTGCAGGTTATGGCCGCAGATAGTAGCGTTGTCTAAGTAGGGGGAGATTGCTGCCAGATTATGCTTGTCCACCATCTGATCCATCACCCTTTGAAAAACAGAGACACCGTTTGTGACATCGAAGGGGACACTGAGGAAGTGGAAGAGCCTGACGTCAGCCTCGAAGCCCGTATATATGTGGTCTCCCAGGTGGAGGGGGAGCTGGTGATATGCCGACTTGAGTCCAGTGGTTGAGAACATCCTGTATTGGGCGATCTTATTGACCATGTCAGCTATCCGGGGGAGAGGGTATGCATCTAGCTGTGTGAAGCGATTGATAGTTTGGCTGTAGTCTATTACCATATGGGACTTGCTCCCACCTCTGACCACCAATACTTGAGCTCTCCAGGGACTGGAGCTGGGGGCGATGATCCCCTTCGACAGGAGTCGCCGGACCTCAGCCGGGATGAACGCCATATCCTCGGCGCTGTAGCGCCTGCTTTTGGTGGCTATGGATCTGCAGTCCTAGGTTAGGCTAGCGAACAATGAAGGAGGGGATACCTGAAGGGTGGAGAGGCTGCAGGCTGGTTCTGGGGGTTGTGGGGAGGGGGGTCAGTGAGCTGCGGATTGTACACAGTGGTGGTTGTGAACCTCTGAATGCCATCGTCACACTCCTGAACTGACTCTGGAAGTCGAGGCCAGGAGGATCAGCGTGCACAGAGCTGGGGCATGACCAGCAGTGAAAGGTTGTCATAGGGTTCCCCCTTCACCGTTACAGATGCGACACAGTACCCACTGATTTCAGCGTGGTGGTCTTTAGCCGCCATTGAGTTTGAGCCACTCATCAGCCAGACAAGGAGAGAGAGTCTGTGGGCAACGTCCGGGTGGATGAAACTCTCTGCACTGCTACTGTTGAAGACACAGTTTATTTTGTGCCATTTACCTCTATTTCCATCATGGAGTGGGCAATCGGGCAAGGGTTGCCCTGGTTCAGCGTCACTGAAGCCAGGAGTGGAGCATCGTCACCTTCGTCGTTGGTGAAGAGGAGGTCCGATGGGCAAGGTGGCAGCCTCTGTGTTGATCACGTGGTCATCGCTGCCAAGGTCATGGAAGAAGACAGAAGTGATGTCATGGGGCTGGGCAGGATCGGAGATATCCATGAAGATGGCAGAAGTGGAGTCATGGCGCCAGCCGGAAGTGACATCAGCGTGGAGGGCAGTAGTGGTGCTATCCATGCGGATGGCAGGTAAGATGGCGCCTCCCTCATAGCGCACGCGCCACTACTGGACGTGAAGTTGGCATCCCCCGTTGATCGTGCATGTCGCGCTGCCTCGTTGGGAGATCTTGGCCTTGAAAACCTGCTGATAATGCCCCTTCTTACCACAGCCAGAGCAGGTAGCATCTTTAGCGGGGCCAAAGGTCACGGGTGCTTCGTTTCCCTGCAGAAGTAACACTTCGGGTGCTCAGTTACCATGGCTGCAGCGGTGGGGATGGCTGTCCCGGATGCCATCTCCCAAGATGGTGGCGCCCATGCCGCGCACATGGAGGGCCTGTTCTTGCTAGCAATCGATTCGGTGTGACACTGGGCCGAGTTGAGTGTCCTCGCCAGTGTACAGCCCGTTTTAACGGTACCTAGTCCTATTCAAGCAGACGTTGCCTGATGTAATCAAACTTTAACCCCAACACACAGGCGTCCCGGACCAACTCTTCTACGCACTGGGTGGTCGTGGAGTTACCCCAGCAGTCTCTTCCCAGCATGAACAGGGAATGAAGGAACTCTTCTAATGACTCACCAGGCTGCTGTTTCCAGGATGCAAGGAGGTAGCAGGAGTACACCTCGTTGAGCTTAGGCTTGGAGAGGGCACAGAGTTCAGTCATCGCAGTTACAGTAGTGTAAGTAGTGTAGCCTTTTATTGTCTGGAAGGCTCTTTGACTGTCACTTGCTTGAAAGACTTTCAGCCTTTTGTCATCAGAGTCCACAAGATCGGCAGTGGCTTCCAGGAAGATGTTGAAGCAGCTGATCCACTGTTTGTAGTACTCGGAAGCCCCTGGTAATTGGGGGTCCACTTCTAGGCAATCGGGGTGCAGCAGTTTTTCAATTACCGGAGAGATGTTTGTGTTTATTAAATTGATAGGCTCTATCAATAACCACGAAGTCGAGAGCAGGGGAGTGATAGGCTTTAATAAACACAAGACTTTGGCTGGCCTGGATCCAGATACAGGAATGCCAGAAGGGGGGGAGGGAGGTCGACCTTTATGGCCAGGTCATAAAGGGAGAAGACATAGGAGATGAGTCACTAGTGGGCGGGCCAGCCTCATACATACAACAGCACACAGGTAGAGAATAATGTACAAGGAGAAAACATGTCACTACAGCCTCAATGTGAGAAACCAGGAAAAGTTAGTTTATTAAGCATTATCAAGAAAGAATGAGCACTGAGAGGAACACATTTTGCATTTCACAAGCAGTGAACAGAAATTTTAGAGATTTCAGAAATGAAATGCTGAGTGAAGATCAAGATATTGATATATAATGCTGACAGGATCACTGACTATTCAATCAAGGCCAAGGGCACTTATGACTGCGTACCAATAATTTTAGAAGTAAGATTTTTAACTGCGTGAAATTCAGCATAATTATTCTCCATAATGAGCAATGGCTAATTATGTTTAGAGAATGACTCCATTAGGTAGAGACTGGCTGAGTGGTTCATGAGGACCAGGGACGACCGCCCTCCACAGTACATTAATAGCACAGTATTGGAGAGCACCAGGTTCCTCTGAGTCCATTAAGAAGTGACCTATCCTGGACACACATCTCCTCTCTCGTCAGGAAGGCAAAACAGCAACTACACTTGCTGAGAAGACTGAGGACGGCAAGACTACCAACTACCATCCTGCCAGCTTTCTACAGGAGCTCGGTCGAGAGTATGGTTGCTGTCGAGCATTGGATTGGAGGGCAATACAAGTGACAGAGAGGATCACTGAGGTCTCTAACCCCACCATCATCTATGTGATTTACCACTGTTGTTGTCTAAAGAGCTTGCAAAATCAGTGAGGACTCCTACTACCCTGCACGCAGCATCTTCCAGGTACTTCCGCCGGGAAAGAGATACAGGAATATCAGAGCCAGGACCACCAGAGTGAGGAACAGCTTCTTTCCATGGGTAGTGTGATTGCTAAACAATGAATGAACTGCTCATACAAACTCTGCATGACTCAACTATTGATTTAAATACTGTTTCTTCTTTGGCTTGGCTTCGCGGACGAAGATTTATGGAGGGGGTAAAAAGTCCACGTCAGCTGCAGGCTCGTTTGTGGCTCACAAGTCCGATGCGGGACAGGCAGACACGATTGCAGCAGTTGCAAGGGAAAATTGGTTGGTTGGGGTGGGTGTTGGGTTTTTCCTCCTTTGCCTTTTGTCAGTGAGGTGGGCTCTGCGGTCTTCTTCAAAGGAGGTTGCAGCCCGCCAAACTGTGAGGCGCCAAGATGCACGGTTTGAGGCGTTATCAGCCCACTGGCGGTGGTCAATGTGGCAGGCACCAAGAGATTTCTTTAGGCAGTCCTTGTACCTTTTCTTTGGTGCACCTCTGTCACGGTGGCCAGTGGAGAGCTCGCCATATAACACGATCTTGGGAAGGCGATGGTCCTCCATTCTGGAGACGTGACCCATCCAGCGCAGCTGGATCTTCAGCAGCGTGGACTCGATGCTGTCGACCTCTGCCATCTCGAGTACTTCGACGTTAGGGGTGTAAGCGCTCCAATGGATGTTGAGGATGGAGCGGAGACAACGCTGGTGGAAGCGTTCTAGGAGCCGTAGGTGGTGCCGGTAGAGGACCCATGATTCGGAGCCGAACAGGAGTGTGGGTATGACAACGGCTCTGTATACGCTTATCTTTGTGAGGTTTTTCAGTTGGTTGTTTTTCCAGACCCTTTTGTGTAGTCTTCCAAAGGCGCTATTTGCCTTGGCGAGTCTGTTGTCTATCTCATTGTCGATCCTTGCATCTGATGAAATGGTGCAGCCGAGATAGGTAAACTGGTTGACCGTTTTGAGTTTTGTGTGCCCGATGGAGATGTGGGGGGGCTGGTAGTCATGGTGGGGAGCTGGCTGATGGAGGACTTCAGTTTTCTTCAGGCTGACTTCCAGGCCAAACATTTTGGCAGTTTCCGCAAAGCAGGACGTCAAGCGCTGAAGAGCTGGCTCTGAATGGGCAACTAAAGCGGCATCATCTGCAAAGAGTAGTTCACGGACAAGTTTCTCTTGTGTCTTGGTGTGAGCTTGCAGGCGCCTCAGATTGAAGAGACTGCCATCCGTGCGGTACCGGATGTAAACAGCGTCTTCATTGTTGGGGTCTTTCATGGCTTGGTTCAGCATCATGCTGAAGAAGATTGAAAAGAGGGTTGGTGCGAGAACACAGCCTTGCTTCACGCCATTGTTAATGGAGAAGGGTTCAGAGAGCTCATTGCTGTATCTGACCCGACCTTGTTGGTTTTCGTGCAGTTGGATAATCATGTTGAGGAACTTTGGGGGACATCCGATGCGCTCTAGTATTTGCCAAAGCCCTTTCCTGCTCACGGTGTCGAAGGCTTTGGTGAGGTCAACAAAGGTGATGTAGAGTCCTTTGTTAAATACTGTAATATTTGTATATATGTACTGTGCATCTACTTCGTTTGTCTCTGTGTGTAATGTCTGTATGTGTGTTTGCAGTGTTTTACACTGAGGGTGGGAAAATGCTGTTTTGTCAGTTTGTACTTGTATAATCAGATGATGAATAAACTTGAAAAAAACAAACAATATTTATTTATTTATTGTAATATTTGTATATATATACTGCGCATATGTATAGTTTGTCTGTATGTGTATTATGTCTGTATGTGTGTTTTACCCCGTGACCCTCCCATTACACTCTGTTAAGGACTCTTACTTTTGCACTTTATTGATTTTTTTTCCTCTCTATATTGCACGGTCAGTTGGTTACATTTCTTTATTTGTTTGCATGTGTACGTTGAGTACAGTTTTTTAGCATTACTAATAAGTGGTAATTCTGCCCTGCCCAAAGAATGTCAGGGTTGTCTGTGATGTCACATATGTACTCTGATAATAAATATAATCTAAAGCATTAAAGGCCAGTTTAACACACAGATGGTGTAATGTGCTAAAAATCATTGCCAACTGAGGCTTTTCCTGCACAAGTCTTGGCCCTCTGGTTGTAGGCACCTCAGCTAAGGACAGAAGTTCAAAGTTTAAGTTTATGGTCACATAAGACGTGTAACAGTGAGAAGGATTTGTTTCACAAGCAGTCCTGCAAGTCAACTCTGACAATCATACAGAAGTGCAAAGTAGAACTGCAGTGTGTAGTGTCAGAGTGAGAAAATCAATCAGTACATAGCAAGGGAAGCATGAGATTACTATTGTGAGGTTTGTTCCGGAGCCTGTTGGCTGTGCAGAAGAAACTGACTTTGAACCCGTCTCGTGCTCTTGAACCTTGTCCCTGACAGGAGGAAGGAGTAGCCAGGGTGGGACTCAGTATGTGGCTGCCTTTCTGAGGCAGTGGGAGGTGTTTTTGGAAGGCAAGGGCATTTGTGTGATATTCTGTGTTGCATTCATCATCTTCAGCAGCTTCTTCTGATCTTGTGGGAACAGATCTCATACCACACTGTGACCCAGCGAGGATGCTTTGAATGGTGCACTGAAAGAAATTGTGAGGGTTCGTGGAAGGAGCATGCCGAACTTCCTCAGCCTTCTAAGATGTGGAGGCACTGGTACTCTTTCTTGGCATGGTTGGTTTAGGTCAGATCACTGGAAATATTTACTCCCAAGAAAACTATTTATAGTCTCCATCTCAGCACCATTGATGTGGACAGGGAAGTGGGCTCTCACATTTCCCCAGCCCTCCCAAAGTCTATGATGAGCTCCTTTGACCTAATGACATTGAGAGATTGCTATCTTGGCACCAGGCTACTGGGCTCTTAATCTGCTTCCTGTATTCCATCTCATTTCTATTTGATATCTTGTGGTGTCATAGGTTTGTGGTCCATTATCTACTTTAACCACGCCATTCATACTCACCCCTCAGCCTACTATGCTCTGAGGGAGTGAAACCCATCCTGGTTTTGGCTCAAAACTGAAACTTTCCATCTCCTTTCAAGTCTCTCCAGTGCAATGACATCCTTCTATGTGTGTAGAAAACAGTTGCACATTGTACTCCAGCTGTGGCCAAACTATTGGTTTGTACTCTGACTGTAGGCTAACATGTTGCATAAATTGATCTCTGCCTGGTAAATGAAGGCAAGTGCCGCATTGCCCTTCTTAACCCCAGTCTCCATGTGCTGCATCTCCCCCGGATCCTACCACTTATTGTGTGCGTCCTGGCCTTAATATATTGCCTCACACTTATCAGGATCTGTCAATTTTACCAGAATCAGGTTTATTGTCATGAACCTGTGTCACAAAATTTGGTGTTTTGCAGCAACATTACAGGTGCAAAAAATTGTTATAAATTACATTTCCATAAATGCTCTATTTTAAAAATAAATAAATGAGTGCCTCATACTGACTCATAATTCAGTGAACCTCATTAGAATGCAATTCATTAATCTGCAGAATCGCTATACTGAGGGTGTCTGTGGACCCCAAACATTGATTTTCGGATGCCAGGCTAACAGCCACAAACTCAAAAATGAATTCTTATGACAAGATGTGTATATTAATATGTGGAATTTAAACAATATTCTGTTTTCCTGCTTCCTGAATCATGACCTATATACATCTGTTCCGCGACTCGGCTGTAACGCGCTATGAAATCTTGGACTCCAACTATCGCGTTCTAACAAGGTTTTACTGTATTGTCTTTAACTTAAGATTAAATTTAACTCCCATACCATCAACACACACCATATTGATTTTCATGTTATTTGCAAACTTGCTTATTATACCTTCTTCATTCATAGCCAGGATATTAAAGTATATGTCAAACAGCAAGTGTCCAAACCTTGATCTATGTGGCACACCACTGGTCACGGGAATTAATTTCCTAGAACACCCCATACTATTGCTGGAAGCCTCCTAGTATTAGACCAATTCTGGACCCAATTTGCCAACCTGTTTCAATCCTGTAGGCTCTAACATTTTGTCAGAGAATATTTTACAGAGTTTTCTCTGTGTTTTCTCTGTGTTTTTCCCTCTGACAGCATGTGCAGAAATCAGGGTTGGGGAAAGTGGTCCATGTTTTTTTTAAAATGTAGACATACATTCTGGCCCATGAACCCATTTCTGCCAAAGTACATGAATTGACCTATAATTGGCTTATGTTTTTGGAAGGTGGGAGGAAACAGGAGCACTAGGGGAAAACCCACATAGACACATGGGAGAATGTACAAACTTCTTACAAATGTTAGCAGATTTGAACCCAAGTCACTTGTGCTGTAACAGCGTTGCTCTAACCACTACACTAACTGTGCATCATCTAATTAGCAGGTGAGGTGGCTGGACATTTAAGCAACTTGAGCTGGGGATACTGGATAAAGTACAGATTTTAATTAATTTCAACATTTAATGTTACCACCTTTATAATGTAACCAAACTGGGACTCTTATAATACATAGAACAATACAGTAGAGGAATAGGGCCCTGCAAATAAGTGAATTTTGCAGTTGCTTGAGATTGGTGAATCGGTAAGGTGCACCAATTTTTAACTTTGGTATTTTTTACCTATTTATTTTATGGGGTTTTTTTGCTGGTTGCTCGAGGCTGCCAGTTACTTGAATTCCAGATAATGAGGATTTTACTCTATATACAATGCATATATCTTGAGGCATCTTAAAGGCTATTGTTGTATCTGCTTCCAAACACTACTTCTGGCTGACCTTTCCAGGCACCTAAAAAAATACTTGCCTTGCACATGATGTGCAGCCGTACCTTGACTTGCATCCAGGCTACATTCTGGAAGTGGGGGCGCAAATCGATTTGAGCGTTAATTGATTAATATAGGTGAAGTATACTCATCTAAGCGTGGAACCTCAGCCCAGCTGCCCACTTACCAGAGCTGCCGCCACCCTGACTGCCCACCCATCCAAGCTCTCATCACCCGACCGTGGATCCTCACCCCACCCACCTGGCTGCGCAAATGCCAGAGCTCCCAACGCCCCAGCCACAGGCTCTCTCCTAGACCCAACGACTTAGTGTACAACATAAATTTATGGCGTAAATGTTAAAATTTTTATTAAGCCCTTATGGTGTCCTCAGATGTATCTGTGACTGGACGTTACTTGATCGGCTGTAAGTCGAGGATTGGTTGTATTTAGATGTTCAATGGCCATGTCTGCTTCATTCTGATCTTCAGGTAAAGGAGCTCTTCTTGTACCTGCTCCTGAGAAAGTCACAAAGAAAATTTGCTGCCTGGGGCTCTAACATGAGAGAATTCATCAAAGTTTCATGTTCTTTACCACTAGATCCACTCTTTTCTTTGAAGCAACTGTTTCCTGAATGCTCTGGCTTTAGGTGTGATAGAACCAGGGGGGCAAGAGGGGGTGGGGTTGCACTACTTGTTAGAGAAAATATTACAGCGGTGCTTAGGTGCGATAGAATAGAAGGCTTGTCCAGAGAAGCTATTTGGGTGGAATTGAGGAATGGGAAAGGGGAAGTTACAATTATAGGGGTGTATTATAGACCACCAAATGGGGAACACGAATTAGAGGAACAAATTAGTAGGGAGATAGCAGCTATTTGTAATAAGCACAGGGTAGTGATTGTGGGGGATTTAAATTTTCCGAATATTGATTGGGAAACCCATTCCATGAAAGGGCTGGATGGGTTGGAATTTGTAAAATGTGTGCAGGACAGATTTTTATGTCAATACATGGAGGTACCAACTAGAGAGGGAGCTGTGTTGGATTTACTGTTGGGGAATAAGATAGGTCAGGTGATAGAGGTATGTGCGAGGGTGCACTTCGGGTCCAGTGATCATAGTTCCATTAGCTTCAAGGTAATTATGGAAAAGGATAGGTCTGGGCCCAGAGTTGAGGTTTCTGAGTGGGGGAAAAGCTAGGTTTGAGGAGATGCGAAAGGATTTACAAGGGGTGGATTGGGACAATTTGTTTTCTGGGAAGGATGTAATAGAGAAATGGAGTCTTTTAAAGGAGAGGTTTTAAGAGTACAAAATCTTTATAAACCTAGTAAGGTCAAAAGTTTGAGAGAGCCATGGTTCTTAAGGGATATTGGAAACTTGGTTCAAAAAAAGAGGGAATACTACAATGAATATAAGAAACAGGGAAAAAAAGAAGTACTCAAGATGGCAGAGGCCGACAGCATCGAATCCACGCTGCTGAAGATCCAACTGCGCTGGATAGATCACGTCTCCAGAATGGAGGACCATCGCCTTCCCAAGATCATGTTATATTGCGAGCTCTCCACTGGCCACCGAGACAGAGGTGCACCAAAGAAGAGGTACAAGGACTGCCTAAAGAAATCTCTTGGTGCCTGCCACATTGACCACTGCCAGTGGGCTGATATCGCCTCAAACCGTCCATCTTGGCGCCTCACAGTTCGACGGGCAGCAACCTCCTTTGAAGAAGACCGCAGAGCCCACCTCACTGACAAAAGACAAAGGAGGGAAAACCCAACACCCAACCCCAACCAACCAATTTTCCCTTGCAACTGCTGCAACCGTGTCTGCCTGTCCCGCATCGGACTTGTCAGCCACAAACGAGCTTGCAGCTGACGAGGACATTACCCCTCCATAAATCTTCGTCCGCGAAGCCAAGCCAAAGGAGGGAAAGGGTACTATATTGAATGTAAAAAGAATCTTAAGAAAGAAATTAGAAAAGCTAAAAGAAGGTATGAGGTGGCTATAGCAAGCAGGGTGAAAATAAATCTAAAGGGTTTCTACAAATATGTAAATAGCAAAAGGAAAGTGAGAGATAAAATTGGTCCAATAAAAAATCAGAAAGGACAAATGTGTGTGGAGCCAAAAGAGATGGGGGAGGTCTTGAACAATTTCTTTTCCTCAGTATTTACTGAGGAGAAGGATATTGAACAGTGCAGGGTAAAGGAAGCAAAGGGAGTATATACGGAGACTATAGTGTTTAAGAAAGAGGTAGTACTGGAGCTTTTGAAACATATAAAGGTGGATAAATCTCCAGGTCCTGACAGGATTTTCCCTAGGACCTTGAGAGAAATTAGTGAGGAAATAACGGAGGCACTGGCAGTGATTTTTCAAATGTCATTACAGACGGGTATGGTGCCGGAGAATTGGCATGTTGCGCATGTGGTTCCTTTGTTTAAAAAGGGTTTGAGGAGCAAGCCTAGCAATTATCGGCCTGTAAGTTTGACATCTGTGGTAGGTTAATTGATGGAAAGCATTCTTAGAATAGTATATATAAGTATATGGAGGGACAGGGTCTGATCAAGGACACTCAGCACGGATTTGTGTGTGGAAGGTCGTGTTTGACCAATCTTGTTGAATTTTTTTGAAGAAGTAACTAGGAATGTTGATGAGGGTAGAGCAGTGGATGTTGTCTATATGGACTTCAGTAAGACCTTCGATAAGGTTCCGCATGGGAGGTTAGTTAGGAAGGCTAAGTCCCTGGGTATTAATTTGGAGATAGTCAAATTGATTCAACAGTGGCTGGAAGGTAGGTGCCAGAGAGTAGTAGTAGATAATTGTTTGTCAGGATGGATGCCAGTGATAAGCAGTGTACCTCAGGGTTCGGTATTGGGACTATTGCTCTTTGTCATATATATTAATGATCTGGAGGATGGGGCAGTAAATTGGATTAGTAAATATGCAGATGATACTAAAATAGGGGGAATTGTGGATGATGAAGAGGGTTTTCAAAGATTGCAGAGGGATTTAGACTGCTTAGAGGAGTGGGCAGCAAGATGGCAGATGGAGTTTAATGCTGATAAGTGTGAGGTGCTTCATTTTGGAAAGAATAATCAAAGCATGACATATGTGATAAATGGGAGGGCATTGAAGAATGCAGTGGAGCAGAAAGATCTAGGAATAACAGTGCATTGTTCCCTGAAGGTAGGAGTGCATGTGGATAGGGTGATGAAGAAGGCCTTTAGTATGCTTGCCTATATAAATCAGTGCATAGAATATAGGAGTTGGGAAGTAATGATGAAACTGTACAAGGCATTGGTGAGGCCAAATTTTGAGTACTGTGTGTAGTTCTGGTCACCGATTTATAGGAAGGATATTAACAAGATAGAGAGAGTGCAGAGAAGATTTACAAAAATGTTACCTGGGTTTCAGCATCTGGAATAAAAGGAGAGATTGAACAAATTAGGTCTTTATTCCTTGGAACATAGAAGGCTGAGAGGGGATTTGATAGAGGTGTTTAAGATAATGAGAAGGATAGATAGAGTTGATGTGGAAAGGCTTTTTCCATTGAGAGTAGGAGAGATGGATACAAGAGGTCATGGGTTGAGAGTTGACGGGCAAAGGTATAGGAGTAACATGAGGGGGAACTTCTTTACTCATAGAGTAGTTACTGTGTGGAATGGGCTTCCGGGAAAGGTGGTGAAGGCAGGGTCAATTTTGTCATTTAAGAAAGAGTTGGATAAGTATATGGATGGGAGGGGGATGGAGGGATACAGACAGAGTGCTGGTAAGTGGGATTAGAGGAGGGTACTTGGATCAGTGTGGACTAGAAGGGCCAAATTGGCCCGTTTCCATGCTGTAGTTATATGGTTATATAACTTAATAAGTGTTATATGGTTATTCTAGATCTACGTTTCCCTCTATTTTCTGTGAATGTCATATACAATATCTACTCTTTTGGCTCCAACTACCTGTGACTTTCTATTTCTATCTGTCTGACTGGCAGAATAAAAGCCAGGACTGAGAATTAAATTAACATTCCGTCAGAACTTGAAGATGTGCGTGAAGCGAAGAAGAGTTTTACAAATCCCCAAAATACTTGTGCAGTGAGCCTTGATGGTCTCTCTTCACCAATAAATAGGAAAATGTTTATGTATGTGAAGATAAAAGAGGTGTAACTAAGATTAGGTGTTAACAGAGCAAAATCGAAAAATTTCAGTTTGAAATAAAATATTTTAATTCATTCTTTTATTTTCCCTTTTAGATTAAGAACAGAAAAAGCAGCAAATTAAATGTAATTGGTGCTTCACCTCAATCCAGAGTGTCAGAGGAAGATTTAATAACATTGCCTGGGGCAGTTCTGTGAAATGGATTTAATTATGGTATGGAGTCATCTCATTAACATAGTGAATGGGAAGAGTAGTACTTACTGTAGTTTGTAAATAGCTGTGACAGACCCTTGTTCCGAGCTTTATAAAGTGCCCGTGCCTCATCTGAGCAACATTGTGGGATATTTGTACCTACCATCAGCCATTCTCAACGGGTCCTATGACCCCCTTCCCGTCCCCAAAGGCCACAACACGTTCAAGTAAAAACATTTTCACCTCATGTGACATTAATTTTTTTTACCTCCTGCCTTTTGGTCTGTGCCCTTCCCCTTCTCCCTCCCCTCCTACAGGTGCCTGCCTACATTTTACTCAAACCTTGATGAAGGGCTTAAGTCCAAAATGTTGGTTATGTATCTTTACCTTTGCTGTATAAAGGCTTTCCCAGTTTCTACTAACCCATTCCCTGTCTCCCTCTCTTCCTCATCCCTCTGTCTTCTCTCCTTCAGCTCTCCACACCTAATAGCCTGAATACACCTGGGATTGTCTGATCTCAGAAGCTAAGCAGGCACAGGCCTGGTCAGTACTTGGAGGGGAGACCGCCTAGGAGCACCAGTTGCTGTTGGTTTCTGTGAGGGGCGTTGGATAAAATGGTGCCTCTGTCTGCCTTATGGTAGACAAAGGTTGAAGAATTTCATATATGTTACATTCTATATGTAGAATAACGTGACAATAATAGAACCTTTACCTTAACCTCTACATTCACAGAGCCATCACCCCTCCGTCATTTGTTGGTGTGCACTCCCTCCCTTATCCACCTATTGCTGAATTACTCCAGCACCATGTTTTTATTTCAAATCACAGTGTCTGCAGTCTTTTGATTAATATTTTTTATGTTTTTTAAGTACTCGGTAGGAGAGAAGTACGGAAGAAACCAAAATGTGACTTCTCCACAGGAAAGGGGGCCATAAACTTTGAGCAAAGACCTACTGGGGATATGGGGGTGGGGCAGAGCAGAAAAAAAGGTTGAGGATGGTGGATTTAAATAATGCTTCTATTCTACTCAGCATTTTCATTCGAAAAGTACAAATCTGCAGGCAATGTGCAGGAAGGATGCTACTGGTCTGCTACTGGCAGATCACATTACTGAGAAGGGAACCATGTCATGGATTGACTTTGTTCTTGGCTAAAATTAAGTTGCAGGAGCATAATAACAGCCGTGAGGCTATTGAATTAATTCAAAAACATTTCCCACATGAATCAACACAGTTGTAGTTGGTTGCACGAAACATCTCTATCCCGAGTAAGTAAATCATCATGGGACAAAATGAACACATCCCTCAGTAGTTGCTCAGGTTAGTATTTGAGGTCAATTAGTCTGGGTAGACACCTGACCAGCTGAGTAAAAACACAAGGTTTGAGAGTTAAGTTGTCATTTGCCCACCATTAGGTAAAAAATAAGAATGTTTACTGCAGGGTGGCGGGGTGGAGGTGGGGGGCCGTGCCACGTGATGACATGGGCTAGACTTGAATTCTCTACTCTCTCCGAAAAAGTTTTTAAAAGAGTCAGGAAACCTGAACTGACTGCAAGAAAATAGAAGTGGAAGCTATCAGAAGGCCTATACAACAATATACAATGTCACCTAAGAAAGATAAATTGACGGTTACTTTTCAAGAACTTGAAAAAGAAAAAGAAGCTGAAGAACCTTCAACCTTATGCACAGAGCATGAAAAAGGAGCCTCCAGCTCCAGTGACCAAGAAGAGGAGCAGGAAGAAGAAGAAATGTACGTTGAACATGAAGTTTTGGCCCAAAATCAGGAGAAAATAAGAGAGTCTTATATATCCACAATTGAAATGAAGAAATATATGGATGCTTTCCAGCAAACTTTGCTACAGTTAACAATGGAAGTTAAAAAATGTAATGAGGGTAGAATTGAAAATAAGGGTTCTACAAAGAAGGTGGAGAGAATGCGGTCTCAAATGGGACAAGAATTTGAAGTGATGGACACAAAAATTAAAGGTAATGAATTTGAAATTCAGCATGCTAAAGAGCAAATGAAGAAAGTTCAAGCCGAAGTGACTGCAACTAAAGATCAATTAACTCAAAAATTGATATGTTAGAAAATTTCAGTAGAAGAAATAATATAAAAGTTGTTGGACTTAAAGAAGGTGATGAAGGACAAGATTTCTACAATGTTGGATTCAGCAATCTTTGGGGGTAGCTGAATTTCAAGGAGATATTGAGATCGAAAGAGCTCATTGAGGATTACAACCTAAGCCACAGCCAGATCAAAAGCCACGTTTTATTCTGGTCAAGTTGCTTCATTATGAAATGAAGAAGAAGATCTTGGAGCTGGCTATGAAGCAAGCGAAGGAGAGACAATCACCATTGATTTATAATGATAGGAAGATTTTCTTTTACCCTGATATGTTTTGATTAGTTGAAAAAAAATTCAATGCTCTTAAAAATATGCTATGGAAAATAAGGTTACACTGTTGTTTTAAGGTACCCAGCAGTCTTAAAGGTTTTTGTTTCTGAGGGCAAAAATAGATTTTTTACAGAACCCAATGAAGCGAAAGTGTTTGCAGATTTGTTGTCTGAGGAAATAAAAGGAGAACTGGGAGATATCTGAAGAAAGAGAGGATGCAGAAAGATTGCAGTTGGGGATGTATAATGAAATGATATAAGTTTAGGAGAAAGAATATTAGGGAGGACAGTTTTTACCCAATCGATCGGTGTAAAAAATGAATTGATCATTATAAGTTTGAGTGGATTTGATGCATAAGAGAAAGTATAATATTTTGGAGAAGTTATGTGGGAGTATGAACCTGGCCTCTACAGAATCAAGAGAGCAGGTATGGTTTTGGATCACAACTCCTACAGATTAGGGGTGTAAAGACGTATTATTAATAATGTATGCCTTGGGGGGAGGGTAGGGTTTCTGTTCTTTGTTTCCTTTCTTTTTTTCTTTAATACACCTAAATTTAACAATTGTATTATGAAATATTTAGTTAGTATTTTGGATGTGAGAGGAGTGGAGATGGAAAGTTGGACGGTTATTGGATTTTATGAAAGATTAGATGGCTGATCATTTTAATTTTATTAGTATTAATATTAATGGGATTCAGAATTAAATAAAGCAGAAAAAATTATTAGTTTATATGAAAAAAATTAAAACAGACATAGCTTTTTTACAGGAAACACATTTGATGGAAAAGGAACAGCAAAAATTAAAAAGAGATTGGGTATGGACAGTAATAGCATCATCTTTTAATTCTAAGGCTAGAGGTACAGCAATATTAATTAATAAAAAATTACCAGTTAAAATATCAGATATTAGTATAGATATAGCGGGAAGATATGTTATGGTAAATTGCCAGATTTATTCAGAACAATGGACCTTAATGAATGTATATGCACTAAATGTAGATGATGGCAAATTTATGCATATTTTCATGAATTTATCATATGCCAAGGGATAAGTTATATTGGGAGGGGATTTTAATTTTGCTTTGGACCCGAAATTAGATAGATTGGGAGATAGAATGGTGAAAAATAAGGTAGCAAAAATGGTAACAAATTTGATGAAAGATATAGATTTAGTGGATATTTGGAGAAAAATTCACCCAAATGAAAAAGATTATTCTTTTTATTCTTTTTGATTTAAAACATATTCATGGATAGATATGTTTTTAATTTCTGCGCTATTTCAATACAGAGTATGAAGAGTGGAAAATCAAGAGTGGGTTCTATCAGATCATTCACCTTTAATTTTGTCTATCTCACTGGAAGAAGAACAAAAGGTAGGTTATAGATGGAGGTTAAATACTACTTTGTTGAAGAAAGGGGAATTTTGTGATTATATGAAGCAACAGATAAAAAAAATTCTAGATACTAATAAAGATTCAGTTATGAGTAAGTTTGTATTATGGGATTCTATGAAGGCATATTTGAGAGGTAAAATAATAAGTTATATTTCAAAAATAAAGAAAGAATATATGAAAGAAGTAATTCAATTAGATAAAGAAATAATGAAATTGGAGAAGGAAATTCAAGTGCATTAAGATGAGGAGAAGAAAATTGTTAGAGCTGAAGAAATTAAGACTTAATGCTGTGCAGACTTATAGAGTGGAGAGAGATATAATGAGAACACGACAAAAATATTATGTTGTGATCTCATAATATAAAGTTTTAGCATGGCAATTAAAAATGGAACAGATTTCTAAAACAATAACTGCAACTAAGAAATTATCAGGACAGACAACATAAAATGCAGGAAATAAATGATAATTTTGAAGACTTTTATGCTAAACTTTATCATTCATAATCTGAGATATAATAATAAATAAGAGATTATTTAAGATAAGTTAAATTACCGGTGTTAAAGGAGGATGAAAAGTTAAGACTGTCCAAGACATTTTCAGAAATAGAAGTTTATGAGACCCTAATATCTTTACAGAATAATAAGGTGCCAGGTGAAGATGGTTTTTCCACCAGAATTTTATAAGGAGTTTAAGGAGTTATTAATACCTGTATTAATGGAGGTATTAAGTTAAATAAAAGAGGTTCAGAATTTACCAGAATCTTTTAAAACAGCATTGATAGTGTAATTCTAAAAAAAAGGGAAAGATTGTTTACAGCCTTCCTCATGTATAGACTATAAAATTTTATTGAAATTGTTAGGTAATAGATTATTTGAATTTTTCCCAAAAATTAATAAATTTAGATTAAAATCTGAAGACTCCTGTGGTAACATTAAATGCAGAGAAAGCATTTGATCGATTGAAATGAGATTTTTTATTTGAGACACTGAATGCTTTTGGGATTCAAAATACTTTTATAAATTGGATAAAGACATTGTATGATCAACCAAAAGCAAAAGTGATTACGAATAAACAAATCTCACAACCCTTTTTGCTTGAAAGGTCTTCGAGACAAGGTTCTCCATTATCACCCTTTTTATTTGCATTAGCAATTGAGCCATTAGCAGAAGTAATTAGAACTGACAATAAAATTAAAGGATTTGAAGTAAGTAATAAGGAACATAAAATCAGTTTATTGCTGATGATATTATAGTATATTTAATGAGACCAGAAATATATTTAAAGAAGTTGAACGAGAGATTAAAAGAATATGGGTTAGAATCGGGTTATAAAATTAATGTTGATAAAAGTGAAGTAATGTCTATGGCAGACTGGTCATAGAGCCTGCAGCTGACATGGACATTACCCCTCCATAAATCTTCGTCCGCGAAGCCAAGCCAAAGAGGATATGAATTATTCTCAATGTAAAAGATTGACAAAATTTAAATGGCAAAATGAAACAATTAAATATTTAGGAATTAAAAATAATAGAAATATAAGTAATTTGTTAAAGTTACATTATTTTCTATTGTTAAAAAAATTGGATTTGAAAAGATGGAAAGACTTACCAATAATGTTAATAGGTCAAGTGAATTGTATTAAAATGAATATTTTTCCAAGAACACAATATTTGTCTCAATCATTGACCATTGATGTACCAGAATTCTTTTCTCAAAATTTGAAAAAAATAGTGCGTGTATTTCTTTGGAAAGGTAAGATGTCAAGAATTAGTTTAGAAAAAATTAATGTGGAAATTTGATCAGGGTGGACTAAGACGACCAAATTTTAAAAATTATTTTAAAGCAGCTCAATTGAGGTTTTTGTCCTCCTGTTATCAATGGGGTGAAAAATCAGCTTGAGTTCAAATAGAAATTAATAAAATTGGGGAAACTATTCCAGAGCAAATTTTGTATTAATGGAATAGTGAGTTATTTAAAGGAACTAAATATTTCTCAATATTAAAGCATATATTAAAAATATGGAATACAATTCATATTGAGAGAAAATTTCAAATTTATCGATTACCAAAAATGTTGTTAAAACAAAATTAACTTCTTCCTTTTACTTTGAATAGTTCTTTATTTACAATTAGTAGAGCAAAGGTTACAGAGGATAAAGGTTGTTTTTTTAGGATCTTTTTTTCTTAACTTGTGATCAATTAAAAGATAAATATAATATGCATAATAATACAATTTTTGCATATTATCAATAAAAAATGTATTTGAAAAAGAGACTGGGAGCAGATTTGAGACTCCATAAACAAAGTCAATTTGAAGATATAATAACAGGTACATTTGTTGTTAAGAAATTTATTACTAATACGTATATACAATTACAAGAAACTGCAAAGAAGAAAAGATTTATATAATCAAAAATGCGATGGGAGAAAGATTTAAAAATACAGGAGAGATTTGGTCGAAATTATGTCATGAAAGTGTTATGAATACAGTAAATGTTAGATATCAAATGATTGAATATATTATCTTCATCAATTCATCTTCATCAATTGTAAGTTAAATGGACGATTCTAATTACTCAAATAAATGTCTTTTCAATGTATGAAAGAAATTGGGATTTTTTTTGCATTCAATATGGTCCTGTGAAAAAGTAGTAAGGTTTTGGAATGAACTGAGTTAATTATTAGAACAAATTATGAAGATAAAGATACCAAAGGATCAAAGAATATTTTTACTTGGGGATATATATGAAAAGGATATAAATTTGAAAGTGGACAAATATCAAGAAAATTTTTTAAGTACTGCAATAGCAACTGCAAAGAAATGTCTAGCGATATCATGGAAAGAATATAGAGAAGTGTTATTAAGTAGTTGTATAATAAGATGCAAAATTGTATATATTTGGAAAAAAATTACGTATAGTTTAAGGAATTGAGTTGAAAATTTTTATAGTATTTGGAAACCATATATGGATTTTATGGATAATTGTCCATCCACCTCTTCTACCTTATCCACTCCTCTTAATCAGTAATTTTAATAATAATTAATGACTGTACATGCTAATATTATTGTATATAAAATGATAGGTGTTTATTTGTTTTCTTTCTCTTTTGGGTGGGAGGGGGTTGGGGAGAAAAAATATAAAAGTATTTTTTGAATCATTGGATATGAATATTTGATTAAAGTTTTATTCATTGGATTTTTTCTGTAATTATACAAACAATTAAATAATTTTTTTTTAAAAGAATGTTTACTGCATGACAAGATAGGCCAAAGTCACCATGCGTCCTTAAGGGAAAATAAAATATACTATTGAAAAGTGTGCAGTCATGCTCTTTGGTAGAAGCAATAAAAAGGGCAGACTATTATTTGGATGGGGAGAAAATTCAAAATTCAGATTATAAAGACACTTGTAAGTCCTTGTGCAGATAACCCTAAAGGTTCACCTCCAAGTTGAATTGGTGGGGAAGAAGACAAAGGCAATGTTGGCGTTCATATCTAGAGGAATAGGATATAGAACCAAACAACCATAAAACACTACAGCACAGAAAAGAGGCCATTCAGCCCTTATAAAGTGTGCCAAATTATTATTCTGCTTAGTCTCACTGACCTGCACCCAGTCCATACTCCTCCTTTCCATGTACCTGTCCAAGTTTTTCTTAAATATGAAAATTCAGCCCACATTCATCACTTCAGATGGCAGCTCATTCCGTACTCCCACCACTCTCTGTGTGAAGAAGTGCCCCCTAATATTTCCTCTAAACCTTTCTCCTTCCATTAACCCATGTCCTCTGGTTCGTACCTTACCTACCCTCAGTGGGAAAAAAGCCTACTTGCATTTACTCTATTTACACCCCTCAGAATTTTGTATACATCTATCAAATATCTCCTCATTCTTCTATGCTCAAGGGAATAAAGTCCTAATCTGTTTCACCTTTCCCTGTAACTCATTTCTGAAGTCCTGGCAACATAGTAACTCTTTCAATTTTATTGATATCTTTCCTGTAGTTAGGTGACCAAAACTGCACACAAAAATTCCAAATTTGGGCTCACCAACATCTTATACACTTTTCCATAACATTCCAACTCTTATACTCAATACTTTGATTTATGAAGCCTTACATGTCAAATACTCTCTTGACAACCCTATCTACCTGTGACTTTCAGTTTCAAATTCACTTTCAGGAAATTATGTATCTGCATTCCCAGATCCCTCTTCTACTGCAATCCTCAGTGCCTAATCATTTACTGAGTATGTTAGACAATAGACAATAGGTGCTGGAGCAGGCCATTTGGCCCATTGAGTGAGCACCACCATTCATTTAGATCATGGTTGATTTTCCACATCATTACCCTGTTCCTGACTTCTCCCCTTAACCCTTAATTCCCCTGTCCACAAGAACCTTATCTAACTCCCTCTTAAAGTTATCCAGAGAATCCACCTCTACCATCCTCTGTGGCAAAGCATTCAACAGGCCAACAGCACTGGGTAAAAAAAATTCTCATCTCTGTCCTAAAGGGCCTTCCCTGTATTCTTAACTATAGCCTCTAGTCCTAGTCTCCCCCAATATTGGGAACGTGTAATCAGTTTATATCGTGTCCAATCCCTTAATAATCTTATATACCTCAATCATATCTCCCCTCATCCTTCTAAATATGAACGTATACAACCCCAGTTTATCCATACATCAATCTCGCCATCCCTGGAACTAACCTTGTGAATCTATGCTGCACTCCCTCAATAGTGAGAATATCCTTCCTCAAATTTGGAGACCAGAACTGGACACAATACTCCAGGTGTGGTCTCACCAGGGCCCTGTACAACTGCAGAAGGACATCTATATTCCCCTTTTTATGAAGGCCAACATGCCATTTGCCTTTTTCACAGCTTGTTGAACCTACATGCTAGCTTTTAGTGACTGATGTACAAGTACACCTAGATTACATTGCACATCCCCACTCCCTAACTTGATTCCATTTAAATAATAATCAGCCTTCCTGATCCTGCCACCAAGATGGATAACCTCACAATTATGCATCTTGCATGCATCTGTCAACTCACCTAACCTGTCCAAGTCCCCCTGCATTTTCCTGACATCCTCCTCACACTTCACACTGCCACCCAGTTTCATGTCATCTGCAAATTTGCTTATGTTATTTATAATCCCCTTATCTAAATCATTAATATATATGATAAATAACTGAGGACCTAGCACCAAGCCCTGCGGGACCCAACTTGTCACATTCTGCCATCCTGAAAGTGACCCGTTAATCCCAACTCTTTGTTTCCTGTCTGTCAACCAATTTTCTATCTATGTTAGCAGCCTACCCCCAATACTATGCTCTCTGATTTTGCCTACTAATCTCCTGTGTGGGCCCTTATCAAAAGCCTTCTGAAAGTCCAAGTATACCACATCCACTGGCTCTCCCGTGTCCATCCACCTCGTCACATCCTCGAAACATTTCAGAAGATTAGTCGAGCGTGATTTTCCCTTCAGAAATCCATGCTGCCTGTTAATGATACCATTATTTTTGTCAAAGTGTTCTGTAATTTCTTCTTTTTGAATAGATTATAATATCTTCCACACTTCTGACGTCATGCTAACCGGTCTGTAATTGCCTGTTCTCTCCCTTCCTTCTTAAAAAGCGGCAGAACATTAGTCACCCTCCAATCCACATGCACCTCTCCTGACTGTGTGACAAGGCTCAATTCCAATGCTATCTACAAATTTGCCAATGACACCATGGTTGTTGGCATGGTTGACGTAGCAGTTAGCACAATGCCTTTACAGTACCAGTGATTGGGCCCAGACCGGGTTTGAAAACTGTGCTTTCTGTAAGAAGTTTATCCGTTCTCCCCATGTCTGTGTGCATTTTTTCCAGGGGCTCCAGTTTCCTCCCACCCTTCAAAAACTGACTAATACCATACATAGATTAATGGGGCGTAATTTTGGCGGCACGAACTTGTAGATGAATTGGCCTGTTACAGTGCTGTAGGTTTAATCTTTTTTAAATTAAAAATCGCAAACAGCAATGAGGAAGCGTCCAGGAGGGAGACGGATCAGCTCGTTGAGTGGTGTCACGACAACAACCTTGCACTCAATGTCAGCAAAACCAAGGAGATTTTTGTGGACTTTAGGAGGAAGTCAGGAGAACTCGAGCCAGTCCCCATTGAGGGTTCAGCAGTGGAGAGGATCAGGAACTTCAAATTCCTGGATGTTAACATCTCCAAAGATCTGTCCTGGATCCTCCATGTTGATGTAATCATGAACAAGGCTCGCCAGTGGCTATACTTCGTGAGGTGTTTGTGGAGATTCAGTATGTCACTGAAGACTCTTGAAATCTTCTACAGGTGTATCATGGAGAACATTCTGAGTGGTTGCTTCACTGTCTGGTACAGAGGACCCAAAGCTCAGAAGAGGGAAAAAAAACTCCAGAGGGTTGTTAACTTGGTCTGCAATACCATAGCCATTAAACTTCACTCCATCGAGGACATCTACAAGAGACGGTATCTGAAGAAAGCAGCCTCTATCCTCAAGGATCCCACTACCCAGGCCATGCCCTCTTCACTCTGCTACCATCAGGAAAAAGGTACAGGAGCCTGAAGATGAGGGCTCATTGGTACAAGGACAGCTAATTTCCTTCTGCCATCAGATTCCTGAATGAACAATGAACCGCAGATACTGCCTTAGTTTGACTTTTCCTTGCACTATTTTTTTAAAAATTTATTTTAAAATTTATGTAAATGTTTGTGATGCTGCCGCAAAACAACAAATTTCATGACATGTTCACGACAATAAATTCTGATTCTGATTCTAATTCTACCTTGGTTTGTTATTTCAAAATACAACACCTCACATTTGTCTGCAAGAAACGCCATCTGCCATTTTACAGCCAGATCCCTCTAGGAGCTTTGAAAGCCTTTCTTGCCGTCCACAACACCTCCAATCTTTGTGTCATCTGCAAACTTGCTGATCCAATTTACTACATTATTATCTAAATTGTCGATATAGATGACAAGCAACAATGGACCTAGCACTGATTCCCAAGGCACACCAATAGTCACAGCCCTCTAGTCTGAGAAGCAATCATTCACCACCATACTGTTCCTCTTCCCATCTAGCCAATATCAAATCCACTTTACTACCTTACCATGAATACTGAGCATTTGAACTTACCTGATTAACCTCCCATGTGGAAACTTGTCAAAAGCTTTAATAAAGTCCATGTAGACAACATACACAGCTTTTCCTTCATCATCTTTCCAGTTAACTCCTTGAAAAACTCTATCAGATTGGTTAAATATGATTTCACACACACACACACTCACACACACACACACACTAACACACACACACACACACACACACACACACACACACACACACACACACACACACACACACACACACACACACACACACACACACACACACACAAACACACACACAAAACCATGTTAACTATCCCTAATCAGTCCCTGGCTATCCAAATTCTTGTATATCCAATCTTTTAGAACACCTTCCAATAATTTACCTACTACTGACATCAGGCTCACCAGCCAATTATTTCCTGGGTTACCTTTGGAGCCTTTTTTAAACAACGGAACAACATGAGCTACCCTCCAATTCTCTGGCATCTTTTCTGTTAAATATTTTAAATATTTCTTCCAAGGCCCATGAAATTTCTAGACCAGCCTTCCTCAAGGTTGGAGGGAATACCTTGTCAGGCCCTGGGGATTTATCCAGCCTGAAGAACACTGAGGTCCTCCATCAGCCAGCTCCCCACCATAACTACCAGCACCCCCCACATCTCCATCGGGCACACAAAACTCAAAACGGTCAACCAGTTTACCTATCTCGGCTGCACCATTTCATCGGATGCAAGGATCGACAACGAGATAGACAACAGACTCACCAAGGCAAATAGCGCCTTTGGAAGACTACACAAAAGAGTCTGGAAAAACAACCAGCTGAAAAACCTCACAAAGATTAGCGTATACAGAGCCGTTGTCATACCCACACTCCATCCTCGAATCATGGGTCCTCTACCATCATCACCTACGGCTCCTAGAACATTTCAACCAGCGTTGACTCCGCTCCATCCTCAACATTCATTGGAGCGACTTCATCCCTAACATCAAAGTACTCGAGATGGCAGAGGCCAACAGCATCGAATCCACGTTGCTGAAGATCCAACTGCGCTGGGTAGGTCACGTCTCCAGAATGGAGGACCATCGCCTTCCCAAGATCGTGTTATATGGCGAGCTCTCCACTGGCCACTGTGACAGAGGTGCACCAAAGAAGAGGTACAAGGACTGCCTAAAGAAATCTCTTGGTGCCTGCCACATTGACCACCACCAATGGGCTGATATCGCCTCAAACCGTGCATCTTGACGCCTCACAGTTCGGCGGGCTGCAACCTCCTTTGAAGAAGACCGCAGAGCCCACCTCACTGACAAAAGACAAAGGAGGAAAAACCCAACACCCAACCCCAACCAGCCAATTTTCCCTTGCAACCGCTGCAACTGTGTCTGCCTGTCCCGCATCAGACTTGTCAGCCACAAACGAGCCTGCAGCTGACGTGGACATTACCCCTCCATAAATCTTCGTCCGCGAAGCCAAGCCAAAGAAGATTTGCTTTAATACAGCAAGCACTACATCCTCCTTAATCTGTAACAGTTCTATGAGCTCACTGCTTGTTTTCCTTACTTCCCATGACTCTGTGCCAGTTTTCTGAGTAGATACTGATGCAAAATAGCCATGTAAAATCTCTCCCATTTCTTATGGCTCCATACATAGCCAACCATTCTGATCTTCAAGGGGACCAATTTAGTCCCTTACAATTCTTTTGCTCTTAATATATTTGTAGAAGCCCTTAGGATTTTCTTTCACATTGCTTGTCTAAGCAACTTCATGATTTCTTTTAACCTTCCTTTTTTTTTAAATTTTTTATTTTTCACACCATAAATTACAATAGCCATGATATACACTTTTTCTTTTTCACACATTTACAGTGACTTTTTCTCCCCCCCCCCTCCTCCCAAGCCACCCCCCCACCCACCCCCCTCTCATCCATTTTAGGTATACAATCTAGGTTGCATTAATTCAATCAGACAATGTTGTCATTCAACAAAAATACACCAGAAATTCTACAGAGTCCATTCTTTTCTTTCCTTTTCCTTCCATCAACTTAGGTAATGTTTGTCCCCGGTAGGTTTTCGCTATTGTATTTAATGTAAGGCTCCCATACTTGTTCGAATATTTCAATATTATTTCTTAAACTATATGTTATTTTTTCTAATGGAATACATTTATTCATTTCTATATACCATTGTTGTATTTTCAAATTATCTTCCAATTTCCAGGTTGACATAATACATTTTTTTGCTACGGCTAGGGCTATCTTAACAAATCTTTTTTGTGCATCTTCCAAGTCAATTCCAAATTCTTTATTTTTTATGTTACTTAGGAGAAAGATCTCTGGATTCTTTGGTATATTGTTTTCTGTTATTTTATTTAATATCTGATTGAGATCATCCCAAAATTTTTCTACTCTCTCACATGTCCAGATTGCATGAATTGTTGTTCCCCTTTCTTTTTTACATCGAAAACATCTATCAGATACTGTTGGGTCCCATTTATTTAACTTTTGCGGTGTAATGTATAGTCTGTGTAACCAATTATATTGTATCATACGCAGCCTCGTATTTATTGTATTTCTCATCGTTCCAGAACATAATTTCTCCCATGTTTCCTTTTTTATCTTTATATTTAAATCTTGTTCCCATTTTTGTTTAGTTTTACCATTTGTTTCCTCATTCTCCTTTTCTTGCAGTTTAATATACATATTTGTAATAAATCTTTTGATTAACATTGTATCTGTAATCACATATTCAAGGTTACTTCCCTCTGGTAAACTCAAATTGCTTCCTAATTTATCTTTCAAGTAGGATCTCAGTTGGTAATATGCCAGCGCTGTATCTCCAGTTATATTGTACTTATCTCTCATTTGTTCAAAGGATAAGAATCTACTTCCTGAAAAACAATTTTCTATTCTTTTAATCCCTTTTTTTTCCCATTTTCTAAAGGAAAGGTTGTCTATTGTAAAAGGGAGTAGCTTATTTTGCATCAATATTAGTTTTGGTAATTGATAATTTGTTTTATTTCTTTCTACATGAATCTTCTTCCATATATTGAGGAGATGGTGTAATACTGGAGAAGTTCTATGTTGTACCAATTTTTCGTCCCATTTATATAATATGTGTTCAGGTATCTTTCCCCCTATTTTATCTAATTCTAATCTCGTCCAGTCTGGTTTTTCCCTTGTTTGATAAAAATCTGATAGGTACCTTAATTGTGCGGCTCTATAATAATTTTTGAAGTTTGGCAATTGTAAGCCTCCTTGCTTATACCATTCTGTTAATTTATCTAGTGCTATCCTCGGTTTCCCCCCCTCCATAAAAATTTCCTTATTATTTTCTTTAACTCTTTGAAGAATTTTTCTGTCAGTTGTATTGGCAATGCCTGAAATAAGTATAGTATCCTTGGAAAAATGTTCATTTTAATACAGTTTATCCTTCCTATCAGTGTTAGTGGTAGCTCTTTCCAATGCTCTAAATCGTCCTGTAATTTTTTCATTAGTGGATTGTAATTGAGTTTATATAATTGGCCTAGATTTTTGTTTATTTGTACACCTATGTATCTTATTGCCTGCATTTGCCATCTGAATGGGGATTCCTTCTTAAATTTTGAGTAATCCGCGTTATTCATAGGCATTGCTTCACTTTTATTTACGTTTATCTTGTATCCCGACACTTCTCCATATTCCTTCAATTTCTTATATAGTTCTTTTATTGATAGTTCTGGTTCTGTTAAGTACACTATCACATCATCCGCAAATAGACTGATTTTATATTCCCTGTCTTTTATTTTTATTCCTTTTATATTATTATCTATTCTTATCGATTCTGCTAGTGGTTCTATAGCTAGCGCAAACAATAATGATGATAGTGGGCATCCCTGCCGCGTTGACCTGCTTAAGTTAAATTGCTTTGATACATGTCCATTTACTGTCACTTTCGCTAACGGTCCCTTATATAATGCTTTAATCCAATTAATATACTTCTCCGGTAAACTGAATTTTTGCAATACTTTGAACAAGTAATTCCATTCTACTCTGTCGAAGGCCTTCTCTGCGTCTAAAGCAACTGCTACTGCAGGTGCTTTATTCCCTTCTACTGCATGAATTAAGTTAATAAATTTACAAATATTGTCTGTTGTGCGTCTTTTTTTGATAAATCCAGTTTGGTCTAAATTTACCATTTTCGGTACCTGTTCTGCTTATCTGTTTGCTAATAGTTTAGCTATTATCTTATAATCTGTGTTTAGCAGAGATATTGGTCTATATGACGCTGGTGAGAGTGGATCTTTCCCTTGTTTTAGTATCACTGTAATTATTGCTGTTTTACATGAATCTGGTAAGTTTTGTGTCTCATCAATCTGGTTGATTACATCCAGGAGGGGCGGTATTAATAGATCTTTAAATGTTTTGTAGAATTCTATTGGGAGTCCATCCTCTCCTGGTGTCTTATTATTTGGTGATTTTTTTATTATCTCTTGTATTTCTACTGTTCCAAATGGTTCTGTTAATTTATTTTGTTCCTCTATTTGTAGTTTTGGTAGTTCAATTTTAGTCAAAAATTCATCTATTTTCCCTTCTTTCCCTTCGTTTTCAGTTCGGTATAATTGTTCATAGAATTCTCTGAAGTTTTCCTTAATTTCTTTTGGATTATATGTAATTTGTTTGTCTTTTTTCCTTGTTGCCAATACCATTTTCTTAGTTTGCTCTGTCTTAAGCTGCCATGCTAAGATTTTGTGTGTTTTTTCACCTAGTTCATAATATTTCTGTTTTGTCTTCATTATATTCTTCTCCACCTTATATGTTTGTAATGTTTCATATTTTATTTTTTTATCCGCCAATTCTCTTCTTTTGGTTGTATCTTCCTTTATTGCTAATTTTTTTTCTATGTTTACTATTTCCCTTTCCAACTGCTCTGTTTCCTGATTATAGTCCTTCTTCATCTTGGTTGCATAACTTATTATTTGTCCTCTAATGAATGCTTTCATTGCGTCCCATAGTATAAACTTATCTTCCACTGATTCCGTATTTACTTCAAAGTACATTTTTAATTGTTTTTCAATAAATTCTCTAAAATCCTGTCTTTTTAGTAGCATGGGGTTTAATCTCCATCTATACATTCTTGGAGGGATGTCCTCTAGCTTTACTGTCAGTATTAAGGGTGAATGGTCCGATAGCATTCTCGCTTTATATTATGTTTTTCTTACTCTATCCTGCATACTAGCTGATAACAAAAATAGGTCTATTCTTGAGTATGTTTTATGTCTAGTCAAGTAGTATGAGTATTCCTTTTCTTTTGGGTTTTGTTTCCTCCATATGTCCACAAGTTTCATTTCTTGCATTGATTTAATTATAAATTTGGTTACTTTGTTCTTCCTGTTAATTTTTTTCCCCGTTTTATCCATATTTGGATCCAAATTCAGGTTGAAATCCCCTCCTATTAGTGTGTTCCCTTGCGTATTAGCTACCTTCAAAAAGATATCTTGCATAAACTTTTGATCTTCTTCGTTAGGTGAATATATATTAAGTAGATTCCAAAGCTCCGAATATATCTGAGATTTTATCATAACATATCTCCCTGCTGGATCTATTATTTCCTCTTCTATTTTAAATGGCACATTTTTGCTAATTAATATAGCCACTCCTCTTGCTTTTGAATTATACGATGCTGCTGTTACATGTCCTACCCAATCTCTCTTTAATTTCTTGTGCTCCAATTCAGTTAAGTGTGTTTCTTGGACAAATGCTATATCTATTTTTTCCTTTTTCAGTAAATTTAGTAGTTTCTTCCTTTTAATTTGGTTATGTATTCCATTAATATTTAAAGTCATATAGTTCAGCATAGCCATTTTATATTTTGTTTATCTTCTCTTTCCGTTTTTCCATCATTACCTTTCCTCCTTTTCCATTTCTGTTTTCTTATTTTCAACTCTTTACCAGACAACATTCCTACAACATCCAACATTTTCCTTATTCTCCTATTTCTATCTTCTTTATCCCCAATCTCCCCTTCCCCTCCTGAGTTGTCCTTTATCCCTTGTCGGACAACCACATCTCCCCTCTCCATTTGGATTTGCGAATCCACTCGCAAGCGTCAACTGATTTTGCAGTGACCGCTCTTTTCCCCCACCCAGCCCCCCCCAGAAAAGATTTCACTTTTCATATGTCACAAAGGTCACTCTTTTAATTCCCTCCTTATTCTCTCTATTCCATTACCTTCCCTTATTAATTCTTGTCTATACTATCTATGTTTTCCTCTAATTACAGATACTTTCACGTATGCCCATTGTCTCTATTCACTCTTATACCTCTTTACCCGCATACATATCAATCGTGGTCATTTTTACCCTCATTACCCGTCTTCATCCCTCAGTCTATTTTTGTCTTTACCCACATACATATCAATCGTGATCATTTTTACTCTCATTACCCGTCTTCATCCCTCAGTCTATTTTTGTAATTGTTCTGCAAATTTTCGTGCTTCTTCTGGATCCGAGAACAGTCTGTTTTGTTGTCCTGGAATAAATATTTTCAATACCGCAGGATGCTTCAGTGTAAATTTATACCCTTTCTTCCATAAAATTGCCTTTGCTGTATTGAACTCTTTTCTCTTCTTTAGGAGTTCAAAACTTATATCTGGATAAATGAAGATTTTTTGCCCTTTATACTCCAGTGGTTTGTTGCCCTCTCTTACTTTTTCCATTGTCTTCTCCAGTACCTTTTCTCTTGTAGTATATCTTAGGAATTTTACTACAATATATCTTGGTTTTTGTTGTGGTTGTGGTTTAGAGGCCAATGCTCTATGTGCCCTTTCTATTTCCATTTCTTGCTGTAGTTCTGGACATCCTAGGGTCTTAGGGATCCACTCTTTTATAAACTCCCTCATATTCTTGCCTTCTTCATCTTCCTTAAGGCCCACTATCTTTATGTTATTTCTTCTGTTATAATTTTCCATTATATCTATTTTTTGAGCTAGTAGTTCTTGTGTCTCTTTAGTTTTTTTATTAGATTCCTCCAATTTCTTTTTTAAGTCTTCTACCTCCATTTCTGCTGCTACTGCCCGTTCTTCCATCTTGTCCATTTTTTTCCCCATTTCTGTTAAGGTCATATCTATTTTATTCACTTTCTCTTCTGTGTTGTTTATTCTTCTTCTTAAATCATTGAATTCCTGTGTTTGCCATTCTTTAAATGACTCCATGTATCCTCTAACAAGAGCAAGTATATCCTTTACCTTGCCTTTCCCTTTATCTATTTCACTGTATTCTTCCTCTTCTTCTTCCTCTGGGTTGGCCATCTGTTGTTTCTTTGGTGCCCTTTCCTTCTCTTCTTTCTTGTTTCTATTGTCTTCTGTGGTCTCTTCTTGCTGCAGGTGTTCTGCAGCTGTCGTTGCCGACTGTGGAGATCGACTCCCCAGCTGGTACCCCCTCCCGTCGGTGTGTTTTTTTTCATGCGCGGTTGCGCACTTTTACTCGGCTCTGTGAGCCATTGTTGTAGTTCTTTTTCTACCGACCTGAGGTAGTGGGCTCCTCTCTCCACAGCGGGCCTCTTCGGACAGGTAAGGCCTTCACCTTTTTCCTCCGTTGTCTTCTCTTCCTCTCTTCTTACCGCTGATTTTGATTTTTCTTCTTTTGTCTCCATCTTCTTTCCACCTTTATACTCACTTTTCTTTAACTTGTATTTCTGTGCCTTTGTATTTTCTCTTGTTTTTCCCGACTTTTCTGGAGAGGGCTGGAGTTCACCGTCCGGCCACTACTCCATCACGTGACTCCTCCCTCTTTTAACCTTCCTGATTTCCTTCTTGAATTTATTCTGGCATTTTTTAAATACTCCTCAAGTACCTCATTTGCTCCATGTTCCCTATACCTGCTATACATTTCTTTCTTCTTACATCATATGTTAGATATCAACATATCTGCTCCTTGGTTTTAAGGTTGCATGCTTCTGCAGTTCATTTCATTCTGGCACTCTTCAATGCTGAACAAACCGCTGTTATCAATACTGTAGAACAAAGTCAACAGTTAGTTATTGAGACAAGTGTGGATTAATAAAGGAAAACAAGAAAGGATAACAAGAAGGTTTGATAAGGACAATGTTATGTGGATGGATTTCTAAAAGGGGTCCATTAAAATGGGTGACCAGGTATGTTGTCTGGTCCCACCGCCTTGTGTGGGTTCACCTTGGATAGGGTTCTCCTCACCTCGGCCACGGCTATGCAGGGGGCCCATTCATCAGGGGGACACAGAGCTTTCTTTGGCATCATTCTATTCTTCTCATCAGCATGTGCATATAAGGTGTTCAGTCTGTCCAGAAGGGAGGCATCATTGTCTTTAGTTCACTTGGTTGACTTGTGATCTATTATAGTCTTGATCTTTTGCCTCATGCGCCTTGTGTCGCCCATGTCGCACAACCGTCTGTGGATCTTGTGTGCGTACTCTTGCTTTGCCTTCCAAATTGCACGGGAGTGTTGAGTCCTGGCTGATCTTATTGCCATCCTGCCCCCTGTCCTGAAGGCAGCATAATGAGCTCTGAGAAGGGTCTGGATCTCTGCATCCAACCATGGTTTCTGGTTAACTCTGGTTGTGAAGAATTTGATATTTAACATGTGGTGGTGAATTTGTAAATAATTGGAGTGGTGTTTGGCCATGCAGTCAAGAGTGTTCAGTATGTTACGGAGTTGAGTACACAGCCTTACAAGGATGATCTTGAAGGAGGTACTGTCACAAAACTGCACTAATGGTGGTCTGCACGTTAGGCAGTCATGGATCCAGTTGCAGAGGCTGTGCTTTGGCCAAAGTCTCAGAGTCTGAGAATAAGTTTATTGGCACTATTGCGTTGAAGGCATAACTGTAAGCTTTCAACGCAGGAGTAAAAAGCACGCAGGTGCCTGAATTAAATGGATGGGGAGAAGTAAAGAAATGACAGGGGGAGGAGGACAGAGCTTGAAGCAGAGTTCAGGCCTGAAATGTTGCTTGTATATTTCTTTCTCTTCTATGAACATTGCAAAATCCACTGAGATCCCCCACCATTTCATTTTCACTACAATCAAAGCATCTGCAGACTTTTGTGTTTCACTTGAACTTGAGATTGTTGCTGAGGTGCAAAAGAGCTTTGGACCAATAATCTCTAAATACTCACAGAATGTGAAATAAAATTTTACTACCTGAATTCCTTTCATTCCTATCACCCCAATCTCCTCCTTAACTCAACTTCACTACCATTCCCCAGTTTGGTGACATTCTATTTAAACTGTGATCAACATGTTCCACTAAACTGAATGCCACTAGCAATTCCTGTACCATCTTTACCAGTGGCCTTTCTGAATGTGGTTGCCTAATTACTGTCAAGGCTTGCCCAGATTTGTAGACATGGGCTGAGTGGAGAGACTTATCCCTTCCAGAACATCATTGTACAAAAAAGAAGTTAGTTCTTTCAATCCAAATTGGATTTGAATTCTCATTTCCAGCATAAAGGATAATATTCTGTTGCACTTTGTCTCTACAAAGCCCTCATTTCAAACACAACATGGATTTGATCTGTTTTGCAATAAACTATCTGAATTTAAATTTTATTTTAAAAAATGTAATTAATTTTTTTTAAATTTAGATATACAGCATGTGTAAGGTAAAAACATCATGAGATGGGACCGGAGAAGGAGTCACCCAGTACTAAGGAGTAACAGAATGCAGATGTGACCTTGTACACTCAAGATAAGCTTTGCACTAACAAGAATGATGTGCAGCAGACTAACAGAGAAGGATAGCAACAGTTTATTCATTGGACAATGTAATGGTATGATAATTTACTAAGTACGTATCCTGAGGTATAAAAAAAACACCACTTGCTGATAACGGCAGAATGCGCCTTCTCCAACTAACACTGTTAGTTGCAAGTGTTACAATCCGGTAATAAAGAACAAAGAACCTTGATTTCGACTCAGTCTGGTGTTTGACTCACTCATTCATGAACAAAGCAGACCTAACACATGGTAACAGGTCATTTCGAACCACAAGTCTGTGCCGCCTGTGACAGATTATGTTGTGTTTGCATTGTATATAGATATGTTTTTGGGAGATAAATTAGGGGAGGTGTTTTTTAGTGTAAGTCACATACAAACACTTTAAAACAGATCTTATTTAAAATACTGGAGCTCTGCTCATGCTAGACATGTCGGGGCCAAGAGCCTGTGCAAAAGCTTTGGCGAGTACCCAAAAGTCTTCACTAATGGATTATTCTTTACAAAAGGCAACATTTGTCTTGGTGAATATCTATTGTTGCTGGGTTTTGGGATCCTCTGGGCTTGTAACATGCTCAATTTACACTCAATTAACCTATGACCCCCTGTATGTTTTGAACGGTGGGAGGAAACCGGAGGCCCCTGGGGAAAACCCACACAGACATGTGGAGAACGTACAAACTCCTTACAGATAGCGTGGGTTTCAAACCCCAGTCCTGATCTCTGGCGCTGTCAAGGTGTTACGCTAAACACTATGCCAACTGTGCACTAATTCTGGTGTTTAAGCCCACGCAGGGATCGTGTAATTTGATAAAGCATCACAATTTAGATCATTTATCCTATGTCGTACAAGGTGGATTTAATCAAAACAGTTTCATGCATCACACAACAGATCCCTCCTCCCATCAGGTTTCCCATGTAGAAAGGGCAGCACCAATAGATGGCCAGTGTACTAACTGAGCAAAAACAGTTGCATTGTTTGAATCAATGAAATATATTGTGCTGTCCAATGATTGTTGACAACTTCCAGTAATGCCATATGCCCATGCTTTATTCTCCCAGGATTTGAAACATGGATAAACGTTTGCTGTCGATCTTCAGCAAATTGCCATTAGCAAATTTGTACAGCTGTAATTCAGCTTTCATACCCATTCCAAAAATGACGGCACATTCAAAAGAGCAATGAGTGGCGCAGCGCTTACCTGCCAATCTTAAATATTGAGCACAAATTGAACTTATTTCCTTATCATTTTATTTCTTTATCCAGATTTAGCCCTCACAGCAAGCAGCTTGCTGAGAAAGAATGGAACAATAAATGAAGCCTGGGAGAGATTCTATAAGAACTTTTAGTTCAAGGGATCTTAAATCAGACTCACAATGAAGAATAGCAGCAGATCCATGGTACTCTGGTATGTGTTATTTTCTGTGCACTGCACTTGGAAACATGAAAATGTTTTGTATTTCACTATTGAATCATCTTAATACAATGACTTTCTTAATATAAGGAACAGAAGGAAAACAGCTCTAGCTGAGTAACCTTGCATGCCAATAATTGCTCTGAACAAGTGATGATAACTTGCTTAATTTTTGAAGTTGAAAGCCTTTCCAATGTCCTGAGGAGCATTGCCAGCATTGTTCCTTTGAATCATGAAATATCACTTCCGCACCCCTCACTTCTTTAATTTTTTTTTAGGTTACATGCCTAAATCATGGTTTTGAATTATTTCTAGTTCTCTAACTGCATTACACCTGATGAATCTCTGATCGCCTTTCCATTTCCTGTACAATGCCTGTGGGTCAAAGAGAACATTTCCACCCTTTGGCCCTCTGGCAATATAAATTGTGAAGCAATCATATGTTAACCTATTAACTGCCATTTAAATTCACTTCATGTTTTCCAGGTTGTAGCTGGTGTTGAACTAAGACAATTTTTCTCTTCTCACAAATATTTCCTAACTCCTCAAGGAACACACTGCCCTACTTAATTTTCAGAATTAGTGCTCATTGCATTTATGCCACTTTCTATTCCAATCACTTTATCTGATGGGAACACTCACTGTTACATTCCTTTCCATCCCATGGATTCATCATTTTTCAGAGAATTTCAGTCCCTCTTAGTTTTCCTTTTGCTATGATGGGCATGGCTTGCACTATTTTATTTTTAGTACCTGTGGCTCCAATCATACACTAAATGCTTTCTGATTTCTGATGGAATAGCTTAAAAGACAGATGGGCAATGTTCCAACATTGAGTCACTTAACCACTTGTCCCCTTATGAAGCAGACATGACCAAGAATGTGTGTACCTCTTGCTCTAGATGAGTATAATTTACAGTTAACATCTTAATGTTGGTAGAAGAAAAAATGGCCAGACTATTTTTTAAATGGGGAGAAAATTGAAAATACCCAGATGCAAGGGGAACTGGGAGTCCTCGTGCAGGATAACCTGAAAGTAAACATAGGTTGAGTTGGTGGTGAAGAAGACAAATGCAACACTGGCATTTGTTTCAACAGGTATAGAATATAAGAGCAGGGATGTGATGTTGAGGCTTCATAAGGCACTGGTGAGACCTCAGTTGGAATATTGTGAACAGGTTTAGACTCTTCATTTAAGAAAGGATGTACTGACGTTGGAGAGGATTCAGAGGAGGTTCAGAAAGATGATTCCGGGAATGAAAGGGTTATATGAGGAACGTTTGACAACTCTTGGCCTGTACTTGTTGGAAATTAGGAGAATTGGGGGGAGGGGGGTATCTTATTGAAGCATTTCAAATGTTGAAAGATGTGGACAGAGTAGATATTGAAGGGTTGTTTCCCATGGTGGAAGATTCTAGCACAAGAGGGCACAACTTTAGGACTGAAGGGTAAACTTGCATGAACAGAGATGCAGAGGAATTTCTTCTATGGAATTTGTTGCCACAGGCAGTTGTGGGAGTCAATTTAAGGCAGAGATTGACAGGTTCTTGATTAACCGAGGCATCAAAGGTTATGAGGAGAAGTGGGTCTGAGGGAAAAAATAAATCAGCTCATAATTGAATGACGGGGCAGACTCAATGGGCAGAATAGCCAATGTCTGCTCCTATGTCTTATGATCGTCTAGTCTAATTAGGAATTATTCCATTGCTTCAATATTCTACTTTTTACTTTTGCATAATTTGTTTTCACCTTCAAGTTCATTATCATCCGACTGCAGAAGTGCAAGCCAAAGAAACAGTGTTCTCTGCTGCTTTGTGCAAAAACATGCACACACATGCAAACAAAAATAAAAATAAATATTAAATAAATAAATAGATAGATAAAAATACAGAAATATTGCTTGATAAATAGTATAATCTCTTAAATATTGATTTATCTTGGTTCTTTGAAATTCATTTCCATGTGGCAATGTTGCTTATTATCGCATTAGTTTGACGTGAAGTCAACTGAAAGAGTCCATAAGAAGTTTCCATCCATACTCAAAAAGTTACGGAATGAAACAATTAAACAAACCTATGTTACATTAGAGGACTTTGAAAATAAAATGATGGCAGCAGAAGAGAAAAGAGATAGGGTAACAACCAATATGTGAGTTTAATAATTTTTCACAAAAAAATGACCATGTAAATGTGAGAATTGGTGCAGCTAATTGACTGGTAAATTGTTGTATTTTCAAAAAATTGCCAATGAATATATCAATTCCTACTCACAGAAATTTTTGTTGTTATATATCGAGACTTTTGCCTTTTGCCAACAATAAGAACGTGATAAATATGAAACTTTCATGTCCTTTTTGGCAAATATGCACCTCAATTATCTTTAACAGAGTACCAACATCAGATTTGCTGCAACATTTCATTGTCTGCTCAAAATTCTAGCATTGCAGTTTTTGAGTTTCATTGCTATGGACTATTTGACTGATTATTCAGTGAATCAAAATTCATTATATCCCAGAGGCGTATGCCTTCTAGAACCTTTAGGCTACATCTATCCTATTTGTTGACAAACAATCTGCAACAGAGAAAGAAAAATTTTATTTAATACGTCCAATTTGAACTGAGATGGAAGAACAGCATTTCAAATACACCATAGAACACTACAGTACAGAAAATAGGCCTTTCTAGTCTGTGCCAAAAACAATGTATCGCTAGTCCCGCTGACCTTCACGCATTCTATAACCCTCCAGACCTATCCATGTATCTATTAAGTTTAGTTTTAAAACTTAAGAGTGAGCCCGCATTTACTAAGTCAGATGGCAACTCTTTCCACACTCCCATCACTCTCTGAGTGAAAAAGTTCCCCCTAATTTTCCCCAAACCTTTCCCCTTTCACCCTAAAACCATGTCTTCTTGTATTTTTTCTCTCTTAATCTAAGTGGAAAGAGCCTACTTGCATTTACTTGCAGAGTAAATGCAGGTTGTAAACCTCTATTAAATCTCCCCTCTTTCTTCTACACTCCAAGGAATAGAGTCCTAACCTGTTTAATCTTTCCCAGCAACATCCGAGTAAATCTTCTCTGCACTCTTTCAATCTTACTGATATTCTTCCCGTAGTTTGGCGACCAGAACTGCACACAATACTCCAAATTTGACATCACCAATATCTTGTACAACCTCACCATAACATCCCAACTCCTGTACTCAATACTTTGATTTATGAAGGCCAAGATGGCAAAAGCTTTCTTCACCATCCTGTCTACCTGTAATGCCACTTTCAGGGACTTATGTATCTGAATTCCCAGCTCCCTTTGTTCCTCCACACTCCTCAGTGCCCTACCATTTACTGTGTGTGTCCTACCCTGGTTTGTCCTTTTAAAATGCAACACCTCACATTTCTCTGCATTAAATTCCATCTGCCACCTTCTAGCCCATATTTCCAGTTGGTCCAGATTCCTTTGCAAGCTTTGAAAACCTTCCTCACTAATCACAACACCTTCAATCTTAGTTTCACCAGCAAACATGCTGATCTAATTTTAAACATTATCATCCAGATCATGAATTTAGACAATAAACAACAATGGTCCCTGCACTAATCCTCGAGGCACACCATTAATCACAGGCTCCATGGATACCTAGTGTCTGAACCTTCTGGACAAGCCTCCTGTGTAGGACCTTGTCAAGGGCCTTACTAAAGTCCATGTAGATAGCATGCACAGTTTTTCCTTCATCAACTTTCTTGGTAAGCTCCTCGAAAAACTCTATAAGGTTAAACATGACCTACCATGCACAAAGCCATGCTGCCTATCTTTAATCATCCCCTTGGCTGTCCAAATACTTGTATACCTGATCTCTTAGAACACCCTCCAATAATTTACCTACGCTGACATCAGGCTCCCTGGCCTGTAATTTCTTGGTTTACTTTTGGAGCCTTTTTTAAACAATGGAACAACATGAGCTACCCTCCAATTCACCAGCATATAAATATTTCTGCCAGGGTCCCTACAATTTCTACATTCGTCTCCCTCAAGATCCCAAGGAATACCATATCAGGTCTGGGGAGATTTATCTACCTTTATTTGCTGTAAGACAGCAAGCACCTCATCCTCTTTAATCTTCATAAGTTCCATGCCACTACTGCTTATTTCCCTTCCTTCCTTATATACTATGCTAGATTCTTGAGTAAATACTGATGCAAAATAACTATTTAAGATCTTCCCCATCTTGTGAGGCTCCACACATAGACAACCACACTGATCTTCAATTTTTGTCCCTTACTCTCCTTTTATTCGTGACATACTTGTAGAACTCTTTCAGGTTTACCTTCACATTGTCTTTTTTTTGACTTCTTAATTTCCTTCTTAAGTATTTGCTTACATATTCTATTGTCTCCAAGTACCTCATTTGCTCCTTGTTGCCTATACTTGCTATATACCTCTCTCTTATTCTTTTATTTTTATTTATAATTTTAAATCATACAACATTAATTATAACATATTCATACAGATATCATATAATTAAGTAAACCACCCCCCCCCAATTCCCTCATCCACCCCACTAACACCCTCCCTCCTCTCCCTAAGAAAGAAAAAAGAAGATCATCACTTTAAAGACAACAAAAATCAATGTTTTAGCTGCGGAGACCAAGACATCCAAGAATTTTTAAATATGGGCTCCATAATTTTACAAAAAAATGATATTTATCCCTCAAATTATATGTTATATTTTCTAAAAGAATACAGGATTTCATTTCAACATGCCATCTTTGCATTCCTAAAACTAAATCAGATTTCCAAGTAATAGCCAAAATTTTTTTTTAGAAACAGCCAAACCTAAATGTAAAAATTCAATTTGTTACATAGTCAATCTCAATCCTAAAGCAATCAGCTTAATGTCCCCTAATAAAAACAACATTGGATCAAACGGTAAACTCACTTTTAATACTTGCTCCAAAAACAACTTAACTTGTATCCAAAAATTCTTAACTTTAGAACAAGTCCAAGTCAAATGAAAAAAAGTATCTATCTCTTGTCCACATCCAAAACACTCTTCTTAACCAGATCGCCTTGAAAACCAAGGTTCCCTATAAGTTAACTTTGCCTTTAATCCTAATAGGAACATGCAAACTCTGCACTTTCAAAGTTTCGCCTTTGAAGGGCATCCACTTACAGGCCACGTCCTTGCCAGAAAACAACTTATCCAATCCACTCCTCCAAGATCCTTTCTCATTTCCACAAAATTGGCCTTTCTCCAATTTAGAATCTCAACTCAAGGATCAGACCTATCCTTAACCATAATTAACTTGAAACTAATGACATAATGGTCACTGGACCCAGAATGTTTGCCCATACATACTCTGTCTCCTGCCCTGTCTGGTTCCCTAATAGGAGATCAAGTATTGCATCCTCTCTCATTGGTACCTCTATATGTTGATTTAGAAAACTTTCCTGAACACATTTCATGAACTCCAAGCTATCCTATCACAATTTTCAGTTTCTTACATCAATCTGCTATCTCTTTACAGCTTTGTGCCTTCAATTCTCTCTGACTATTGGGCGGTCTATAATACAACCCTATCGTATGGGTTTCTCAACTCTACCCATATGGCCTCTGTAGTCAAGCCCTCTGTGCTGTTCCATCTAAGCACAGCTGTGATATCTTCCCTGACTCTCCTCCACCTTTCATCCCTTCCCCTCTATCACATCTGAAGCAACGGAACACCGGAACATTGAGCTGCCCTTCTTGCTCCTCCTACAACCAAGTCTCACTAATAGCAATAATGTCATAATCCCACATGCCAATCCACGTGCTAATCTTGTCTACCTTTCCTACAGTACTCCATGCATTGAAATAAATACACCTGAGAACATTTCTATCACTTACAAACCTTTGATTTCTGTCTATACATGCAGTACTCTCATGACCTTTATTCTTTTCCACTTCACTATCTACTCTTAACACTCTGCTTTCCCTCCCACTGTAAATCTAGTTTAAATCCAGTGTTGGGTATAAGCCCACCCTCAGTATATAAATATACACCCTCCATATATATATATATATATATATATATATATATATAAATCCCTGTGTGTCAGTAGCCATGTTAGTCTAATAGAAGTAAAGGATAAGAAAGTATCTGGTTGACTAAAAGGAACTTATTAATAGGTTCAATAGGTAAAATATTGGTTCAGGCTCCAATATATCAAAATAAATTAATTCCTTTCACATGTAATAATAGATTGTTAAGAAATTGGCAGATTAAAGGAATAAAGTTATTGCAGGATTGTTTTGAAGATGGTAAATTTTTATCATTTAACCAACTTAGAGAGAAATTTGGAATTTCAGGGAATTCTTTGTTTATTATCAAATTAGAGCCTTTGTGAAAGAAAATTTTGGAAGAGAAATGAAAATTCCCAAGTTAATGAAATTTGAGTTTATGATTTCTCATTTTTCAGATAAGGGTTTTATTTTGGAGATGTATGCGTTGTTACAGGATACTATGAATAAAATAAATTTAGATAAATCTAGGATTAAATGGGAAAATAATTTAATTTGTGATATCGATCAGACCGACTAGGAAATAGTGTTTTGAGGGTGTGAATAAATTGTTTAATGTAAGATACAGTGTGATTAATTATAATTTTTTGCATCAGTTAAATTTAACCCTTGAGAAATTGAGAAAATATGGATTTAGTAACTCAGAGTTATGTTTTAGATGTGGATTATGTGTTGGAACTTTTTTACATTCTGTTTGGCTTTGTGATAAATTTCAATCATTTTGGTATAAAATTAGGGAATTTCTTCAAAATTTATTTAAAATTCAATTTTTATTAGATCCTAAAAAAATTTTGTTGGGTTATATTGTTCCATTTATGGACTTGGGGTTAGTTAAGTTTCAAACAGCATTTCTGTGTTTAGCATTGACAGTAGCGCGTAAATGTGTGCAACTTCTTAGAAAGATGAAGTTGAGATAAATGTAAATCGTTGGCATAATGAGTTAAGGTTCTGTATTTATATGGAAAAAAATAACATATAATCTGCATGATAATTATGATTTTTTTTTGTTAAGATGTGGTCACCTTATTTGAAATGTATGAATTTAGTAATATCTTATACTGTGATAAATATTTTCTTTAATGCTTCCCTTGTGGGGTCTGTTGGGGGGGAGGGGGTGGGATAGTTGTAGTTCTAATTTTTATATAATGGACTTTGTAAGAGTTTTTGTTTGGAAAATATTAAATAAAGTTTTTTTAAAAAAGAAAGCATCTGGTCTGAGTCTTAATTGTGTGAGTGCATACACAACAGTGGCAACGAGGAACGAAACGAACCCTACACATACTCCATATACCAACTGTGAGAAAGAAAACGACTATCTAACAATCCCAACAAATTTCCGCCAAAAAGATCAAGGTGAATGTGTACCAAGATGGCGGAGGGCAAGTTCGGGAAATTCAAAGTTGGGATAACTACGTAGAACAGTTTAACCACTACTGCTTAGCCCACAATATTGTGGAAGGTCCAGTAAACCACAAACGTGCCCTCTTCCTCAGTATAATGGGGAGCAAAATATTCAACCTCCTTACGACTTGCTGTCCCTGGAGGATCCAGGGATGAAGACATTCAACAAATTATGCACAGCTTTAAGGAACCATTTAAGCTCCAAACACCAGTTATGGCAGAAAGGCAACAATTCTATGAAAGGAGACAAGGACCAGGAGAAACAGTAAGTGAATACCTGGCATCTTGCGCAAACAGGCACTGCAAGACAGATTAGTGATGGGTCTGGCAAATCGCCAAGCAAGGCAAAAATTGTTAACAATGGATGAAGATGTTATGCTACAAATTGCATACACGACTCCCTGCAGCTCTGAAATGGCAGATAAAAACTTGGATGTGGGTCAACCAGACCTACTGGTCAGGAGGTCTCCCGCCAACAGTGCTTCCGTTGTTGAAAATACAACCACCGACCAGAAAACTGCTTCTTCAAAAATTCTAAATGCAACTATTGCAAAACAGAAGGACATATCAAAGTTTAATGTCCACTTCTAAAGCATAGTTGGCCTGCAAATAAACAGGCAGCTAAAGTCAAAACAATTGCAGAGAGAGAGAGGCAACCTAGCAACAATGTTGATAACAGCCCAGGAGCTGCAGCTGGATGCACATCTCACAGATAAAGCTATCAGGGATACTGCTGGCTTCCCTGACAACCCACATCCACAAGAAGAGCATTCCCTTACCTTGACTGCCATGTCCAACTCTCTAACTCACTGTCTCACTAACACTCTCTAATTATCTCCTTCTATCGCTTTTTCTCTATCTGACACTACTGTTCCTTATGAATTTTCACAACTCTCTGCCCTAATATACTGGTAGTCTAACTCTTGGGGGAGGCAACAAAAAAAAAGATTTAAAAAAAACCTGTTTTGGCCAATTGCACAAAACTTTGAAAAATTCCTCCCTGACTCCCTCATGGCAGTCAAGCAGAGCTCCAGGAGATCACTGAAATTTGTGATACACTACACTACCAGCAAATCTTATTCTGGAGGAACTCAACAGGACTGTAAGAAATCAACATTCACTGATTTTTCAGTTTGTCAGGTCTCACTGTCGGGCCCCACCTTCGGGACTCTCTGGGTCTCACTGTGTCCAGGCCTCTTGAAGTCGCATTCCTTGCCGGAACTCCGTCGGGGCTCACCTAATATGCTTCATCTGCCCTGCTTTTGTGAAATCTGTGGAAGAGACATTTATAAATTGGGCTGGGTTCCTCCAGCTTCCTGCTGTGTATTGGTGTAAGATTGACAGAGCCCCTGGACAAGTAACATAACATTCCACCAATACCACACCAAAGAAACTTCCCCAAGAATCACAGAAATATAAAATAGTAGAAAGACAATGTTTGTCCTGTCAGTTCTCTGCCATAGGATATGGCAATTGAATGTTGCTAACTTTAAATGAATACTGAAGCTGCAATCTGAAAAACCCAACACCCAACCCCAACCAACCAATTTTCCCCTGCAACCGTGTCTGCCTGTCCTGCATCAGACTTGTCAACCACAAATGAGCCTGCAGCTGACGTGGACATTTACCCCTCCATAAATCTTCGTCCGCGAAGCAAAGCCAAAGAAGAATAAAAGTATGTGGTTTAGATTGTGGAATTTTACAAAGGAGTCACTTCCCAGCTTTCTCTGCAAGAGAATTTTACTATTAAAAAAATTGGAGGCCCTTTATCATGTCTTCTCAAGGAATTCACTCACTAGTAATTATGTTATGCATTTGAGTGAAACACAAACCTCTGCCGACTGTGATTGTAGTCAAAACACAGATGCTGGAGGAGCTCAGCATTGCTGCAAGACCTGCTGAGTTCCTCCAGCATCTTTGTGTTTTTATTATGCACTCCCATCAGATCAGGGTCTGCCCCTGCAAATATTTTTTTTTCCCCTAGGTTATTGTATTATTTATCTTTATTGCATTTTTGATGGTATGAGCTGAGGGAGTCCAAGTGATATTTGGAATTGCTTCGAATAAACTCAGTATTTAATTTTTTTTAAAGTGATGTTTGTTTTAGATGGAAGAAAACAAGTTAAAGGAAAGAATGAATAAGTTTAACTCTTCAGTGTTGTTAATTGAAGACCAATCTACAGGAAAGGAGACACTACCCAACCCTGCAGAAGTGGTTGAGAAAATAACAATCAAACAGAAAGTCGTCCGGCAAGAAGTGTCAAAGTGAAAAGACAAACAAGATGAAGTGGATGGAAGGGGTCTGGCCAAACCAGCAGGAGTGCAGGTTCAATTGTGAGGACAGCTGTGAGGTCGTGGAATTAGATGATTGCCATTATTTGACTACAAGATCAGCTGTGAGCATAAGAGTGAACAAAAGCTGAATCAAATCATGCATTAATTGCCAGATGACTTGCTCGTTATGGCTGGGGATTTTGCTTTCTATTGCAACACCATGTTGCATTGTCTCAAACTCAGAATTGCCAAAGCCTACCACCAAGCCTTTGTGAAAAGAATTAATCTGAGTCAATAAAGATTGTCTATGATATTTTTGGTCTTATATTATATGTGGCTGTTACAAAGAAGGCCAAAAAAAGCACAAAAGATGGAAGATTTAAAGGCACCACGATTAGTGTAGCAATTAGCACAATACTATTACAACACCAGTGATCTGGGTTTGATTCCTGCGCTGTATGTAAGGAGTTTGTACATTCTCCTTGTGTCTTCGTGGGTTTCCTCTGAGAGCTCAGTTTACCTTCCGCCTTTGAAAATGCTTGGGGGTTGTAGATTAATTGAGTTATTGGGCCAGAAGGGCTTGTTAATGAGGTGTATGTCTAAATTTTTTTTTTAATTTAAAACTTCTTCCAACAGCTATGATTCACCACAGTCTAAGTTCTGTGAGTTTAAGAAATGACAAATAACAAAGATCACCACAGTTGGCAAAGGTTGGGTGATAAGATTTTAGAAGGGGAAAACTGTTGGTATCTCAGTTTGTAGTGATAGAGTCCTACAATGAGGAGTTGGAGCCAGAGTGTGTAGCCTCTGGGACTGTTGCATCTTGGGTAGATTTAAGATGGATGCCTCTACATGAGGTCTGGTCTGTGTGTGTTCTGTCTCAGTGCTGTTTGCATAGTTAATAAATCTAGCTGATTTGAAAAGAACCCGTTTATTGTTATAAAAGAAACATCACATGGTACCAGGAGTGGAAGAAACAGCCTAGTTCTGCTGTGCACAGGAGTAAAGAAAAAAAAAATTCCACAGTGTGCATAGTGAGTTACAGTCAGTATCAGTAGAGAAAATATGGAGAGTTTAAAAACTCCTAATGCTGTAAAATGGACTGGAAATGTCAACCATGAGTGGAGGCTATTTAAGCAAAGGTTTATGCTGTACCTGCAAGCCATTGGAATCAATAGCGAACCAGATACACTGCTACTTACTATGCTGGGACCTCAAGCACTAGAGGTTTTCAACACATTTATTTTTGCCGAGGCAGAAGACCAGAGCAAATTCGACAAGGTTATCAAGATGTTTGATGAACATTGTTCACCAAAGTAAAATGAAACCTTCGAGAGGTATGTGGTTCATTCATGCATGCAGCTGCAGGGAGAGCACTTTGATACTTTTTTAACAGACTTAAAATTAAAAGCAAGAGCATGCAATTTTGGATTGGTGGAAGATTCAATGATCTGTGATCAAATTGTGTTTGGAATTAATGATAAGGAAGTGAGAGAGAGGTTGGTGCAAGAGACAGAGCTTACCTTAGCTGGAGCTGAGAAGGTATGACACGACAGTGAATTACCTCTGCAACATGTGAAAAAAAATTCAGTGCTAGTGTAAAAGCCAGTGAAAATGAAGGCATAGTCGTAACCACAGTGTCTGGACACACACACACACGCACGCACGCACACACACACACACACACACACACACACACACACACACACACACACACACACACACACACACACACACACACACACACACACACACGCATAAACAAAAAATGAGATACAGAAACCAAAAAAAAGATGGAGAGACATTAAATTGTGAAGGATGTGGCACTAAGCATGCACCAAAGCAATGTCCAGCTATTGGGAAAGTCTGTAACAAGTGTAAAGGGCAGAATCGCTATGCAAAGCAATGTTTTCCGAAAGGGAAACTAAACAGAAGTAAAAGTGAACACACTATAGAAGACACTGTATAGAGGACATTGTGATACAATTTTCGTGGGCAAGGTGGTGCAGGAAATTAACATTGTCAAGCAGGATAAATGGACTACAACATTGCATACAAATGGAACAAATATTCCTTTCAAGTTAGTCACAGGGGAAAAGGTCAATTTGATCTCTGAGTGTGACATCGGGGCAATGAAGATAAAGCCGTACATTCATCCAAACCCTGTCCTGCTCAAAGCATACAATGGTCAGAGCATCAATATGAAAAGTACATGTAAACTCAAGGAGAAAATTAAAGATAAAGAGCACCACTTCAGGTTCACAGTAGTCTCAGATAGACGTGAAAACTTAGACCTAGTCAAGAGGGTGTATCACATTAACAGTGTCCATGCATAGAATGATTGGATCAATTTCACAGTATCTTCAAGGAATTTGGAGTTCCACCATTCACCTATAAGATACAGTTAAAGGAGAACATACAGCCAGTAGTGCATGCCGCAAGGCTGGTTCCAGCTCCACTAAATGAAAATCTCAAGTAGATACTTAACCAAATACGGCACTAGGGCTCATAAAGAAAGTGGGGGAGCCCACAGAGTGGGTGAATTCAATGATGTGCATCAAAAAGAAGAATGGTGACCTATGCAAGTGCATGGACCCAAAAGACTTGAATGCCAATATTAAAGAGGGAACATTATCAGATTCCAACCAGGGATGAAATTATAAGTGAGATGGCCAGTGTAAAGTTTTTCACTAAATTGATGCATTCCAGGGTTTCTATCAAATAAAACCGCATGGAGATGGTGCAAAATACTGAACATTTAATACACTGTTTGGCTGATACTCTTGTACGAGGATGCCTTCTGGTATTTCCTCAGCTCTGGAAGTGTTGAACAGGACACTGGAGCACATCATAGAAGGCATAAATGGGGTATGTGTGTATATGGATGACATGATCCTATGGGGATCCACACAATGAGAGGCTCATCAAAGTGCTACAACACATCCAGAAGTATGGATTAAAGTTAGAGAAAAATGTCAGTTTGGTGTGAAGGAAATCAACTTTTTGGGAGATAAATTATCAGAGGTAGGTGTGGAGTTAGACAAGAACAAGATTAAAGCAATTTTAGAGATGCCCAGACCCACTGACAAAAAGGCATATTGAGAGTCCTCGGAATGATCAATTTCATTGGTAAATTCACAGCAAACCTGTCTTCCAAAAGAATGTACCTAGGGAAGTTGTTACAGGACAAATGTGAATTCAAGTAGACAGACAACCACGAGGAAGAATGGGGATGACTGAAGACCGTTCTAACTAATGAACCAGTGCTTTTGACCTCCTTTGATGTATCCAGAAAGACAAAAATATTAATGGATGCTTCAAAAGTTGAAATAGGTGCCATACTACTTACTATAGGACAAGATTGGAGGCCAGTAGCATACACATCAAGGACGATTACAATATCTGAATGTCGATATGCACAGATCGAAAAAGAGTGTCTAGGTCTGGTCTATGGATTTGAGAAATTCCACAGTTATGTATATGGTTTACCAACATTCGTTGCAGAGACAAATCACAACTCATTAATAGCAATAATCAAGAAAAATCTCAGTGAATTGTTGCCAAGAATCCAAAGACTGATGATGAAGCTTTGAATTGGTGTACATGCCAGGGAAACTTATCATGTTAACTGATGTGTTATCCAGGGCAACGATGCAGAATGAAGCACACAATGAGAGTTCCATGTGAATCTGATCACTGAATCTCTTCCCTTATCTGTCATGAAATCCAAGCAGATCACAGCCAAAAACTGAAAAGGACACAGTTCTACAGAACTGTAGAACTGGTAGAGAATGCAGCAGAGCAGCAATGGATGGAGTTTCTGCAAGATATGAGGAAGGTGCAGGATAATTACATACCATAAGGGGAAATATTCAAATGGAAAAATGTCACAACTGTGACTGAAAAGGGAAGTCAAAGCCAACATAAAAGCAAAAGGGAGGGCATACAAGGGAACAAAAATTAGTGGAAAGATAGAGGATTGAGAAAATTTATTAAAAATTTGCAGGTTAACTAAAAAAAACTCATAAAGAAGGAAAAAATGAAGTGTGAAGGTAGAAGAGCAAATAATATCAGAAGATGCAAAAAGCTTTGTTGAATATGTAAAGAGTAAAAGAGAAGTGAGAATAAATACAGGACCACTAGAAAAGGACAATGGAGGAATAATAATGGGAGACAAGAAGATGGCAGAGGAACTAAATGAGATTTTGCATCAGCCTTCAAAATGATAGACATTAGCTGTGTCAAATGGTATCAGGGAAGGGAAGTGAGTGCAGTTATTATTTCAAAGGAGAAGATCCTCAGAAAGCTGAATGGTCTAAGGGTGGATAAATCTCCCAGACCGGATGGATTGCACTCTCGAGTTCTGAAAGAAGTAGCGGTAGAGATTGTGGAGGCATTGATAATGATCTTTCAGGAATCAATAAATTCTGCCATGGCCCCAGAGGACTGGAAAATTGCAAATGTCACCCCACTATTCAAGAAGGGAGGGAGGCAGCTGAAAGGAAATTATAGACCCATAAACCTGATGTCAGTAGTTGGGAAGATGTTGGAGTTGATTGTTAATGATGAGGTTACGGCATACTTGGGGCCACATGACAAGAAAGGCCATAGGTTTCCTTAAGGGAAAATCTTGCTTGACAAACCTATTGGAATTCTTTGAAGAAGTGACAAATAGGCTGGATAAAGGATATACAGTAAATGTTGTGTATTTGGACTTTCAGAAGGCCTTTGACAAGATGCTGCACATGAGGCAACTTAACAAGATAGGAGACAAAGGAATGAAAGGAAACATACTAGCATGGGCAGAGCATTGGCTGATTGGCAGGAAACAGAGAGTCAAAATACAGGGATAATATTCTGACTAGCTGCCAGCTGCTAGTGGCATTCCTCAGGGGTCGGTGTTGGGTTTCTTTTTATGCTATATATTAATGATTTATGTTATAGATTGAATGGCTTTGTGGCCAAGTTTGCAGTTGATACAAAGGTAGGTGGAGAAGCAGTTAGTGTTGAGGAAACAGGGAGGCTGCAGAAGGACTTAGATTAGGAGAATGGGCAGAGAAGTGGCCAAATGAAATACAAGGTTTAAAAGTCATGTACTTTGGTAGAAGAAAATAAATGGGCAGATTGTTTTCTATACGGGGGAAAAAAAATGAAAATACCCAGATGTCAAGAGACCTGGAAGTCCTCGTGCAGGATAGCTTGAAGGTAAACTTGCCTGTAGAGTCAATGGTGAAGAAGATGGCATTCATTTAAAGAGGAATAGAATATAAGAGCATGGATATGATGTTGAAGCTTTGTAAGGAAATGGTGAGACCTTATTTGAAGTATTGTGAGCAGCTTTGGGCTCCACATTAAAGAAAGGATGTGCTGACATTGAAAAGGGTTCAGAAGGTTGATTCTGGGAATGAAAGGGTTATCATATGAAGAGCGTTTGAAGGCTCTTGGCCATATTTATTGGAATTTAGGAGAATGAGGGGGTATCTCATTGAAACATTTTGAATGTTGATAGGAGTGGGCAGAATAGATGGAGAAAGGTTGTTTCCCATGGTGTGAGTCAAGAGGGCACAATTTCAGGATTGAAGGGCACCCATTTAACAGATGTAGAGTAATTCCTTTAGCCAGAAGGTGGTAATTCTGTGGATTTTGTTGTGGAGGTCAAGTTATTGGGTGTATTTAAGGCAGAGCTTAATAGTTTCTTGATTGGCCAGGGCATCAAAGGTTATGGGGCTGAATGGGGAAAATGATTCAGCTCATGATCAACTGGTGGGGAAAACTCGATGGGCTGAATAGCCTTTTTCTGCTCCTATGCCTACTAGTCTAAAAATTGATTGCTACACTTTATAACAAAAATAAATACACACTGTTAAGCTTTTTTTAGATAATGTCCTGGTAAATATTGCCCTCCTACCAACTCTTGGTCTCTATTGCATGATGTTACACAGTTTTAACATTACAATTAAGTGGATGAGGATTGACAATTTGATTTTTTTTGTGGCATCACATCAAGATTATGATTGTTTCCAGAGACTAGTGGGTGCCTGGAATGCATTGCTGAGTTTGGTGGTGAAAGCTGGTACAATGGGACATTTAAAAGTCTCCTGGACAGGTACATGGATGCAAGAAAAATAGAGGTTTATGGGTGTGTGGCTGGGTACGTTTAGATTGCTGTGGAGTAGGTTTATGTAAATTGGCACTACATCATGGGCTGAAGGGCCCATTCTGAGCTACAGAGTTCTCTTTCTGTAACATATACTTAGGTCTTTTTGTCCGTAAACAATTAGATGTTGTCAATTAGCAAGATGCGTGACTTAACACAGTCTCTGATGGCTAGATAGCTCTGTTGTTACACTCTGCATTTTTTTTTTCACACCATCATGGAGCTTGTATCTTTAATACAGCCAGAAATTCAGAATATTTGATAGTACCATAAAATTGAATTAAAATTAAAACAGGCAGAATTAATAGTGAATGTAAACAAGTGCAAGTAATTGACTATTTATGAAACCAAACATTAATGTAAAGTATTAAAGCCTCAAAGTTCTAAAAACAGAAGATGCTGAAAAAGCTCAGCAGGTCAGGTAGCATCTGTGGAGAAAGAAAAACACAGTTAAAACTCCTGGTCAATAACCTTTTAGCAGGAAAAGATTCCTCCAGAGAAGCTGCCTGACTTGTGGAGGCTTTTTTCTGCTTTCCTGGTACCTTGTGTTGAAGTTGATGTTTATTATCATCTAGTCGTACATGTACAATTCAATGAAGCAGTATTCTCAGTTCCTCAGTGCAAAACATGCAGACACATAACCAGACATAACGCACATACAGACAAATGATACATATACAGTAAATATTGGGAAGAAGCTGTTTCTCAATCTGTGGTTTTGGCTTTGATACTCCTGTATCTCTTTCCCAACGGGCAAAGCTGAAAATTGCTACATGTGGGGTTCTGGGGATCTTCAGTGATTTTGCACACCCTCTTCAGAGAATAATCCTGGTAGATTTTATCAATATGGGGAGATGGGGGAGATCACACTGATCCTTTCTGCCACTCTTCTGGTCCTTCTGATTGACCTCTGATCTATTTCTCTGCAGCAATCACATTGTGATGCATCTGGTCAGGACACTCTTGATAGAGCTCCTGGAGAAAATTGACATCATGGTGACTGGTAGCCTTGCTTGTCCTTAGTCTTCTCAGGAAATACAGTCACTGTTATTCCTTCATGACAAGTGAGGCGATCTTGTGTGTCCACGATAGTGTTCTTACCTTTGCAGCCTAGAAATTACATTGCAAGTTCCAAAATCTAACGTAGAGTTGTATTGGGAAAGGTTGTGGCTGTCATGTGACAGCACTGCCCCCTACCTAGTTGGAACACACCAGCTGCCAATCAAGGTTTGGTTCTGCCCCACCCATTAGTGCACACCTTGCTGTTGGGTCCATGTAAATTACCTGGACAGGACTCTCCACCCTACCTGTACTTGGCCTTGAACCATTGGCTCCTGGCATTTGATCCTGCTAACAACCTGGACTGGACACTCTATTAAAGTGCCATGTATTCTTTGTTCTCTCTCTTTGCCATCTTGGGACTATCCTGCTTCACTCCAGGCCTAGAAATGTGGAAGGGTGCTGGTAAGATGTGCACTGTTAAAAGGGTTGGGATCCTTTAATTAGTGTCCATTGTAGCATAGAACCGTACTTGCACTGAGTCAAAGGGTGGTGGGGCATCAGAGTGACTTTTCCTTGTTCATTGCATGTGTGTGTATTTTGTTCCCATGCTATTTTCCCCATGTTTGTTATTAATTGTCCACTATTACTTTCCAATGGCTGCTATAAACTGTGTCCAGAGTCTTGTGGGGTGACATGGTTTAGTGTTTGTTGTAGCTTTGCAATACTGTAAAGTCTCTAACAGATTCAGTCTGTCCAGTGGTCTCACCTATCTCTGAGACTGTCGCAGGGTCTGCTGAGGCACAGCCGTCAGTTCCTGGGTGGTGACCTATGCAACTGGGGTGGGGTGGTGGAGTTGGTACTGTGGTGTTATTCAGGTCGGTTGGAGTTGGGGCGTGAATTCAGGTGCAGATAGTGGTACCGGTTGGTTGGGGTTACTGGGGAAAGATGAGGGGTCTCCTCTATGTGCCAGGTCCCAGATGGAGATGATGTCCTGTCGACCATCCTGATACTCCAGATAGGCATATTGGGGGTTGGCGTGGAGGAGGTGGATCTTTTCAACCAGAGGGTCAGTTTTGTGGTGTCTGATGTACCTTTGAAGCAGCACAGGGCCAGGGTTCATCAGCCAGGATGGTAGTATGGTTCTGGTTGCTGAATTCCTGGGGAAGAAAAAGAGCTTTTCATGTGGTGTTAGGTTCATGGCCATTTAGAGAAGGGACCTAGTAGCATGGATTGTGTCAGGGGGTCTGTCCTTTTGATTTAAGGGGTAAGAGAACTGCCCTCCAAATGGTGGCATTTTCCCTCTCTACCTGCCCGTTCCCTCAGGGGTTATAGCCCATGGTCCTGCTCGTGCTATGCCCTTGGCCAACAGGTACTGCCGCTGCTCCTCACTCATAAAGGAGAACCCCCACCCCATCCCCCAGTCACTATGGATATTGAAGGGGTACTCAAACAGAGCGAAGATGCCACATAGCACTTTTATGACCATGGCCGTGGTCATATCTGGGCAGGGCGAAGGGAAACCAAGAGTACTCATCCACAATGTTAAGGAACTATACATTCCTGTTGGTGGACGGGAGAGGTCCATTAAAGTCCATGCTCAGCTGCTTGAAGGGGCGGGTGGCTTTGATAAGATGGGTTTTGTCTGGCCAATAGAACTGGGGTTTGCACTTGGTGCAGACCAGGCAGTTGTGAGTTAACTCCCTGATGTCTTGGACTGAGTAGGGGAGGATGCAGGCTCTAACAAAGTGGTAGAGCCTGGTGACTCCAGGGCCTGGTGACTCCAGGGTGGTAGAGGTTATTGTGGAGGACTTGGAGATGATCCAGCTGTGCATTAGCGCATGTCCACTGGGACAGGGCATCAGAAGGCTCATTGAGTTTCCCAGGCTGGTACCAGATATTGTAGTTGTAAGTGTTGTTCTTAATTTTCCCCGCTGTTTGTTGTTGAACATAAAAGCAACTGCATGTTGGTCAGTCAGCAGGTGAACAGTTGTCCGGCCAGGTAGTGCCTCCAATGGCACTCAGCTTCCACCATGGCTTGGGCCTCTTTCTCGATGGCTGAGTGCCGGAGCTCAGGGCCCTGGAGGGATCTGGAAAATAATGCAACAGGCCTGACTGCATGGTTAAGCGTGGTGGCCAAGGTGAAGTTGGACATATCACTCTCCACCTGGAAGGGGATGGATTAATCTTCGGCATACATTGCTGCCTTGGCGATATCACCCTTGATGCATGTGAATGCCATTTGGACTTCTGCCAACAGGGAGAAAGTGGCCAATTTCACCAGGGGGTGGGCTTTGTCCACATAATTGGGGATCCACTGGGCATAATAGGAAAAGAATCCCAAAGCACCTTTTCAGGGCCTTGAGGGTCCAACAGGGGGGCACATGCGGTCCGGGTCTGACCAATGATGCCATTCTCCACCATAGAGCCAAGGATGTCCAGCCTTAAAGTGCTAAAGACACACTCTTTTGATTATATGTCAGATTGGGGCTTTTGGCTGCCTAGCGAAGCTCGTGGAGGTTGGTGTCATAGTCCTGCTGGTCATGGCTGAAGATGATCACATTGTCCTTGTAGGGAAATGTGGCCTTGAGTCAATAGTTGTCGAGTATGTGGTCCATCTCCCTCTGGAAGACAGAAACCCCATTGGTGACACTAAAAAGGATGTGGAGGAAGTGGTTGAAGACAGCCGTCCCCCTCGAAGGCAGTGTATAGCCTATATTCTGGCCAGATTGGTAGCTGGTGGTAAGCTGACTTGAGGTCAATGGTCAAGAAAACCCAGAACTGGGTGATCTCATTGACCATGTCGACAATATGGGGAAGTAGTAGGGTGAAGCGGTTTATGGTCTGATTGTAGTCAATGACCATGTGTTGTTTCTCTGTGCTCTTTACCACCACTACTTGGGGTCTCCATGGGCTGGTGCTGGGTTCTATGACCCCTTCTGCTAGGAGCCATTTGACCTCTGCTTTAATAAATGCTCTGCCCCTGGGGCTGTACCATCTACCAGCTTGCAGCCGTGGGGGAGGGGTGGTGGTGGTGGGACCCGGAGAGTAGAGAGGCCACAGGTCATGTTTGGGGGGGTGGGGTGGTGTCAGCCGGTTCAAGAGTTGGGTGTTGCAGACTGTGAGGGATGGGTGGGGGCCATTAAACTACATGCTGACACTCTGTAGCTGGCAGTGGAAATCCAGTCCCAGTATGACTGACGCTCAGAGATGCGGCACGATCAGGAGTTTAAAGTTCCTGTACTCCATGCCCCGCACAGACAGCGTCACGTTGCAGTAGGCAGTGATCTCGGCTGAGTGGGATTGGAAGACCAAGGAGACTTTGTGTCAGGGTTACTACGAGGGAGTATTGCTGTACAGTACCCAGGTGGGTGAAGCTCTTGGTGCTTTCTGTGTCAATTAAACAGTTTGTAAGGCGGCCATTTACCTCGACGCTCATCATGGCTTTGGCCGGTTGGTGCAGGCTGTCTTGGTCAAGGACGATGGAGGCAAGTGTCTGGCTGCTGTCTGAGTTGCTACTATGTTGGTTCGGGAGCACTCTCCAAGATGGTTGCCCCCATGTCCTGTGCCGCCCTGAGTTGTCATTCCTAGGGCCACACTGATCCGTATCCGGCCACCAGATATGACGCCTGAGGTGAAGCAAGAAATGGGGTGGTCCAAGATGGTGGAGGCTGTCGGGCGCATGTGGCGCTGCTGGAGGAAGGTTGGGATCTCCACACTTTCGCCTAGTGCCCTCTCTTCCCGCAAGCAGAGCATGTGGCTCTTCATGCTGGGCAGCTCTTCCGGGGGTGCTTTCTGTGCCCGCAGAAGTAGCACTTCTGGCACTCGATGGCGGTGGCAGTGACGTTGGACTCTGTGTCCCAAGATGGTGGTGCCCGCATCCCCTACGTGGCGGCCGTGATTCCTGAAGAGAATGCTTTGGCGCTTCGTTGCGCTGTCTCCAGTGATTTAGTCAAGCCCACTACTTCCTGCAGGCTCCGATTGCCCTTCTCTAGTAATGTCTTTCTGATGTAGCCAGAGCTGAATCCAGCCATGCCCGTGTCCCGTATTAGGCCTTCGAGGTGGACAGCCACAAAGACTTCTCAGCAGTTGCAGGTTTGCCCTAGCTGCCACAGTGCCCCCATGTATTCATCGATCGACTCACCTGGTGCTTGTTTTTAGCTGCCCAGGAGGAATCATGCGTATATGATGTTCGGCAGGGCCCAGTACTGCTTCTGCAGGAATTCTATCGCCTCAGAGTAAGTAGCAAAGTCTCTCATTGCTTGGAAAATCTGGCAGCTGACCTGAGTAAAGAGCACTTCCCTCTTATCATATTCACTTCATGAATATGTTGAGGCAAAGCACCCACTGGTCGAATTTAGTTGAGGCCTCCTGAGCCTTAGAGTCAGTGTCTAATTTATCTACCCGTATTATCTTGTCAAAAATTAAGGTGATTAAATTGTACTACCAAACAACCACAATCAGACAAATAATTACGATTAATAGGCTTTAATCACCTTAAAGTGTCAGCACAGCTTGCATGTTGCTGACCCAGTTCCGAGGCAGGTACTGAGGGAGGGGTTTGGGCGTAACAGCCTTTATAGAGATATCTGGGAGGGAGGAGTCACAGGTTCATGGAGTGGGCCAGCCCAGATAGTACCTACATACATTAAAGGTAGCACCACAACCTTTCAAAAACTTTGAACGATTTGTACGCCCAAAGATGGGATTTTCCTACAGGCAGCCCCCAACATTTCAGCAGCTCTGAAATGGAAATTCATCCTTACAGAATTCACAGATCACTGTGAAAAAAAATTTGAGATACAGAACAAAAATCACATACAACAATGAGATTCTTTTTTCCTGCTTTACCACTTATTGGTTGTGGGGAAAAAAACTTTACTCAGAAAAAGATACTTATGCAAAGAGAAACATTTAAATAAAGAAGGAAATGTAAACAAACTGACTGCAATACAGAAAATGAATATTCGATAATGAATAATATGCAGAGTCCTTAAATGAGTCCCTGATTGAGTTTATTGTTTAGGGGTCTGATGGTGGAGGGGTACCATCTGTTACTGAATCTGGTGATATGAGTCCTGTGGCTCCTATCCGAACATGTCCTGGGTGGTGCGGGTCCTTGATGATTGCTGCTGCACTCCGACAGCAGTGTCTCATGCAAATTGTCTTGATGGTGAGGAGAGTTTTCCCTGTGATGTCTTCAGCTGTGTCCACTACCTTTTGCAGGGCTTTCTGCTTTAGAGGTAGCGGTGCCCCCTATACCAGACCATTATTTAGCTGGTCAGCACTCATTTCACTACACATCTATAGAGGTATGCCAAGGTTTTTGATGTCACACCAAATCTCCGCAAACTCATGACGAAGTAGAGGCACTGATGTGTTTTCTTCACGATGACATTCGTGTGTTCGGTCCAGGAAAGGTCCTCTGAGATGGTGACTCCCAGGAATTTTAAATTTGCTTGCCCTCTCTATCTCTGATCCCACCCTGATCACTGGGGTGTACATCTCTGGTTTTCCCCTCCTGAAGCCCACAATCAGCTCCTTGACTTTGGTGACATTGAGTGCACCATTCAGCCAAGTTTTCAATCTCCCTCTTGCATGCTGACTCATCATCCCTGTGTTAAAACTGTGTTTAAATTTGATAGGCCAATAGCCAGACACCTGGACCAATGAGCAGATGTGTGTGCCCATCACAGAAACTGGGAAAATTAAATTCAAGGAACAAAATTAATTTAGTAACAATTAAATGTAGGCACAAGTAACCACAGATGCTGGAACTCAGCAGGTCAGGCAACATCTATGGAGGGAAATGAGGTGTGAGTATTAGCAAGCTTAGGACATCAGATTGTTATAAAATCTTGTCTTTTCACTAATATTGTTCATAGAAAGAAATCTCCTGCCCTTAGCTTGTCTGGTTTACATGCGATTCCAGGCCAAAGCAAGGTGGTTGACCTAACCTGCCCTTTGAAATTCCCAGATAGTCACTCCACTCGAGGGATGAATCTGGTTGCAAAATAAATTTTTCTGTGAACTGATCAAGAAAAATGGTGGGAGATAAAGACGAGAGTCAGGACATTCACATGAAGTCCGTTGTAATTTATGAGGAAAGAGTTTCATGTTTTTTGACAAAAGACTCAAGGGACGATAAAGTTACAGAGATTGGAGAAGTGCATGGAGTTTGCTTTAGTTAGAATCATGGATACATGGAGCACAGTATGAGGCCATTTGGCCCATCATGCCTATGTCAGCTTTTTGAAAGAGTGATTTGATTGATGTCAATGGCTTGTTTACCACACTTCGAGTCTGTGGCACCTTCTTTTAAGTTTTGTACCTCATCAGCAAAAATGACAAGTCACACTACAGAGACAAGGTGATAAATCTCGTGATATAATGGGAGAATTAATAACCTGAATCTCAGCATGGACAAGGATTGTGGACTTCAGGAGGACCAGGAATGACCACCGTTTGCTGCACATTAATACCTGATGGTGGAGAGAGTAGAGACCACCAAGTTCCTCGGAGTCCACTTAAGAAGTGACCTATTGTGGACACACAAGATCTTCCCACTTGTTAGGGAAGGTATAACTTCAAATGTACCACCTGAGAAGACTGAAGTTGGTAAGGCTACCGGCCACTCAAGAGCATCCTGGCCGGCTGTATCGGAGTGTGGTATGGTTGTTATAAAGCATCAGATCGGAGGTCAATGTGAAGGACCATGAGAGCAGCAGAGACAATTACTGGGTCTTCTCCCCCCCCCCACCCCCCCACCCCCCACTGTTGATGTGATCTCTTGGATCATCGTTTAAAGAGGTGTGCAAAATCCTTGAGGAGCCCTCAGCAGCTTTCAGTTTCAGGAATGTTATTAGGCAAACTTTTATGTTATATTATGCAAGGTCAAGTAAAGACAGGACAAAATCTTGGCTAAAGTGATTGGTTTCATGAGTGTCTTAAAAGTGGGGGGAGGTAATAAAGACTTAAAGATGGATCACTTGTTCCTTATCTCTTTAGAGTTGTGGAACTTTCCTGCATGACCATTCAGAAGTGAGTAATTAGCTGTAGAGAGCTTTAGGAGGTGCTGAGGACATATAACAGAATATTTTGCATGCCTTTCTTTGTGAGCAGATTTTGACCTAGTCGGCATCAAAGGCATTGGTTGATCTCCAGCTTGGCTCAGCTTGATTCAAACATTCTATGATTGTGCATGGGGTGCAATTAAATGCAATAACAATCAATTAATTTTGAAACGCAGAGTCACGTGGAGCTATAATTTGTATTAAAGGCCATTTCTTAATAATAGTTTCTCTCTGCAGCTAATTTTCTCATCTCTAAAATTGTTCTATTAGTCCCAGTGTGGCCATTACCCTTCAGAACAAAATTGAAAATTTTCTCAAGCAGACATCCAAAGGTGAAGTGAAGCATGAAAGTCTGCAGACACTGAGATTGTACTAAAAACACACAGAAATGTTGGAGGAACTCAGCTGGTCTCGCAGTGTCCATAGGAGGTAAAGATATTTACCGGTACTTCGGGTCTGAATCCTTCATTCTTTCTTTTACAAAATTTATATTAATTTCATTTAGCAAATGTTACATACTGTAGATAAATAAAACAAGAATCAAATTTTTATGCTAAAACCTATGTTACATTTTTAAAAAGTACATGCAAAAAGAAAAAAAAGAAACTGACTAATCTACAAAATCGACCTCTTACCTGCAAAGGCTGTTGGTAAAATACATAATCCACTATCTGATAATGAAATAAGTAAATAAACAATGAGGTCAAGAATCAAAAATTAGTTAAGCATACAAATTTGGGAAATAATTAAGGAAAGAACCCCATAAAGAAATGAAGTTTACATTCATTACAGTAATGGAACATTAATTTTTTTTCTAAAGACAAACAAGCCGTCATTATCAGATGGCCATTAGAGTGAGTGGGAGGGGCAGCATCTTTTCCCCTCATTAGTATGACCCTTCTGGCAATCAGGGAAGCAAAAGCTACTAAATGGGATTGTGAAGAATTCAGTATCGGATCATTGGGCCTAAAGTATTCCAAAAAAGGCAATAAAAAGAGATGAAGCCAAATTAATATTAAGAACTAAAGATAGTGCATGAACTACCCTTCCCAAAAATTGAGAAGGATGTAACCAAAACACATGATACAATGAACCATTAAACCTTTCTTTAAGGTCTAAGCAAAAAGCAGGCAGGCATCTCAATCAAGACTGAGAGAGAAAGGGGGAAGAATGAGAGAGGGAGGAGTCCAGACCAACAAACAAAAGGTGTCAAGTGGATGTGATAAGAGGAAAGTTGAGAATTGATTTTGGTTCTCAGAAAGGAGACCGAGGGAAAAGAGAGAAAGAGAGACAGAACTAGAGCAAAGGAGACAGGGAAGGGGGTGGGGGGGGGGTGGGGGTGAGGGAAATTTCTTAACAGAAACTGGAGAGGTCAACCTTAATGCCATCCGGTTAGATGCTGCCCTGTCGGAAGATGAGGTGCTGTTCCTCCAATTTGCGGGTGGTCTTAGTCTGGCAGTGCATGAGACCATGGACAGACATGTCAGCAAGGGAATGGAATTGAAATGGGTGGCCACTGGGGGGATCTTTGATATTGCGGCGGACAGAGCTGAGGTGCGCAACAAAGCGATCTCCCAGTCTCTCCAATGTACAGGAAACCACTTCCGTAGCACCAGATGCAGTAGACTCCCCCCGCAGATTCACCAGACATCCAAAGATCAGTGGAGACTTGCAAGCCTCTCCATTCTAGATAAGCTTATGCGTCCCTTTTGTGCTGTGTTTACTGGTTTTCCTATAACTCTGTTACTTGCAAGATTTCCTGCTTTAGATTTGGCTGCATGTCTGATTTCCAACAATTTCATTTTGTTAATGTAGTACTCAATTAGAGCTTTGATTCTAACAGTTAAGCTGTTAGTGAAAAGTTTTAGAATCCTACATGATAGTAAAAAATTTTTATTTCTTGGTGTCAATGAAACCAAAGGGGCAAGATTTTAACCCAGTGATTTTGTTCATTGGGGCATTGCTCATTCAGCACGTAGCCTTGAACAATGCTATCAGATTCTTCAGAGCTAACACCAGACACCTGACAGGAAAGATTTGATTTTCGCTGAAGTTTAGTTGGTTTGCTCGCATACAGGCCACTGTACTGGATTCAGATCAAAAACCCAAGCAATGCCTCCAAGTTTGTGCAACCCTTTATGGTTGGTTAACTAAAGGCCCCACATTCCCTTTTAGGTTGATGTCAAACCCCCTTATATGAAGATGAGTGGAGGTTATCACAATGCTTTGGCCATTATCATTTACCTTATTGTTTGGGGAATCATGTTCTTTGCTAATACAGTAAACAGAGGAATTACTGACATGGTCTTTGCCCTCAGACAGCTCCAAGAAAAGTCCAGAGAACAAAACAAAGGACTCTACATCACCTTTGTTGACCTCACCAAAGCCTTTGACACTGTGATCAGGAAAGGGCTTTGGCAAATACTAGAGCGCCTTGGATGCCCCCCAAAGTTCCTCAACATGATTATCCAACTGCACGAAAACCAACAAGGTCAGGTCAGATACAGCAGTGAGCTCTCCGAACCCTTCTCCATTGACAACGGCCTGAAGCAAGGCTGCGTCCTCACACCAACCCTCTTTACTATCTTCTTCAGCATGATGCTGAAACAAGCCATGAAAGACCTCAACAATGAAGATGGTGTTTACATCCGGTACCGCACGGATGGCAGTCTCTTCAATCTGAGGCGCCTGCAAGCTCACACCAAGACACAAGAGCAAATTGTCCGTGAACTACTCTGCAGACGATGCCGCTTTAGTTGTCCATTCAGAGCCAGCTCTCCAGCGCATGACGTCCTGTTTTGCGGAAACTGCCAAAATGTTTGGCCTGGAAGTCAGCTTGAAGAAAACTGAGGTCCTCCATCAGCCAGCTCCCCACCATAACTACCAGCCCCCACCCCCCCCCACATCTCCATCGGGCACACAGAACTCAAAATGGTCAACCAGTTTACCTACCTCAGCTGCACCATTTCATCTGATGCAAGGATCGACAAAGAGATAGACAACAGACTCACCAAGGCAAATAGCGCCTTTGGAAGACTACACAAAAGAGTCTGGAAAAAAAACCACCTGAAGAAACACACATAGATCAGCATGTACAGAGCCGTTGTCATACCCACGCTCCTGTTCGGCTCCGAATCATGAGTCCTCTACCGGCATCACCTACGGCTCCTAGAACGCTTCCATCTGCGCTGTCTCTGCTCCATCCTCAACATTCATTGGAGTGACTTCATCACCAACATCGAAGTACTCGAACTGGCAGAGTCCGCAAGCATCGAATCCATGCTGCTGAAGACCCAACTGCGCTGGGTGGGTCACATCTCCAGAATGGAGGACCATCGCGTTCCCAAGATCATGTTATATTGCGAGCTCTCCACTGGCCACTGAGACAGAAGTGCACCAAAGAAGAGGTACAAGGACTGTTTAAAGAAATCTCTTGGTGCCTGCCACATTGACCACTGCCAGTGGGCTGATATCGCCTCCAACCGTGCATCTTGGCGCCTCACAGTTCGGCAGGCAGCAACCTTCTTTGAAGAAGACCACAGAGCCCACCTCACTGACAAAAGACAAAGGAGGAAAAACCCAACACCCAACCCCAACCAACCAATTTTCCCTTGCAACCACTGCAACCGTGCCTCCCTGTCCCGCATCAGACTTGTCAGTCACCAACGAGCCTGCAGCAGACGTGAAGATACCTCTCCATAAATCTTCGTCCGCAAAGCCAAGCCAAAGAAAAAGAAAACCCATGGAATCTAAAATTCAAGCAACCAGCAAAAATATGGATGAAAATAAATTTTGAAAAGGGGCAGTATGGTTGGCGTAGCAGTTAGGGCAATGCCTTTACAGCACCAGTGATCAGGTCTGGAGTTCAAATCCCACACTGTCTGTAAGGAGTTTGTAAATTTTCCCATGTCTGCATGGGTTTTCCTTGGGGTCTCCAGTTTCTTCCCATAATTCAAAACATATAGGGGGTTGGGATGTAGGTTAATTGGATATAAATTGGGCACCACAGGCTTGTGGACCGAAATAGCCTGTTACCTGTGTGAATTTTTTTTAAAAATAAATAAAACACTAGATATATGCAAGTTTAATATTGTAAAAGTTAATGTTCTCTGAAGTAACACATCAACCTTTGGTGAAGATGGGCTCAAATATTCAACCAGCGGAGTGCCTTGGTCGTGCTTTGCTCGTAGCAGCTGTTTGAATGGCGTCGCCCAGGATGAAGTGGCACTCACCATTGGGGTGACTTTCAAACTGTCTCCTTATCCCTGCTTAGTCAGAGTTGCCCTGTGTAGTGTGCAGGGTCATGCAACCACTACGGCAAGAACCTGATTGGAAGGCACCACATCTGTCAATCAAGGTCAAGACTACCCAGGCTGAGCACTCACCTTGTAAATAGCCTTTTGAAAAAAACCACACAGGTCACCACTGGCTCTGTTAATTGCCTGCTCTATTTTGGGTGTAACTGGGCTGGTCCCACTGACCACCAGGGGGGGTATAAAGCCCAACAATTGAAGCAGCTGGATCTCCTTTCCCCAAGGAATGAGCCCAAACTCCAGTCCAGAACACAGGCCAGAGCTGATGCTGGAGAATCAGTATCAAAATGTCTGCCCATAACAGATGTGGGGCTTTTGTGAGCATACTAACAGACCATTGTTTTACTGTGTTTCTTCTTAATTAATCTTATTGCCATACCTGCATCAGGTCAAGGGATGGCAGGTAGTTTGGTTGTGTCTTTCCTCTACACTAGTTATATGTATGTAACTATCTATAATGTTATTGTTCATCTTTCGGGCGGATCTGTGGAGGGGGAGGAACCTGCAGATGCAGCGATGGTTAAATGTTTTCAAAGAATGCGACTGAAAATAAAGTGAAATGCTTTAAGGTTTATATATTCATTCAAGTGAAGTTTGTTCAGTGTAAGTATGGTAAAGTATTTTTGTCTTTTAAACTATTTATTCTTAATGCAGGTGTATTAATTAGGCACTGTAAGAGCAAGTCTCAACCAACTGGAAAATACAGTTATACGGCTCTACCAAGCCCCTTAAGTGCCAGATACCAGGGGTTTTATTGTAGTTACCAACCTTGTCACAGTGACTTGACTTTAAAAGTAGTGACCCAAGGGATCTCAGATGCCAGGGCAAAGATCTATCTACTAGAGGGACGCAACAGGTCAGGAGGCATTTGGAGAGGGAAATGGACATTTTTAGTTGAGATACTGCACCTGGACTGAAAGAATAGAGGAGAGGTAGGAAGTATAAAGAAAAAAAATGGGGTGGTAAACAGGAGACATGTGGTGAGGAAGTGCTGTCAATGGCGGAGCAACGACGCGGAAGAGGTGTCGCTCTTTGACGCTGAGGACAAGGGGCTGCGAAGACCAAAGAAAAAGAAGATCCTACATCCAGTGGCATCTTTCTTCCATCTGATTTTCCAAATTAGTGCAATTGTTGTCTACCTTCTTTGTGAATTCCTGAGCAGTTAGCTTTATTGCCTGCTTTGTGACAATAATTTTGCTTCTATCTTGTGACTTCTGGACTGTAAAAAAAAGTGTCACTGGTAAGGCTACTGGTCGGGTTACGTTGGTGGAACCAGGTTGATGATGATGGAAAGAGTCATTGGGTCTTTGAGTCCAAGAAGCCCTCAAGAAAAGGAAAGAAAATCTCTTCAGAAGCTGAATCCAAAATCTTTTGGCTAGGATTAGTCATCTGTCCCATCATGTGGGTCATTTTTGTCTTCAGTACATTCCTTTCCTTTAAACTGAAATGGTTGGCTGTGGTTATCATGGGTGTAACTCTTCAAGGGTCTCATCTGTATGGTTATATTAAATGCAAAATAGGAAGTGGAAAAAATCTAACCAAAAAATCTAACTACCTCCTACCTGGGTCGCCAGTTTTTCAAAACGGCAACGAAAAGAGAAGAGAATATAGAATTGTAAAAGAGGAATTAAATTTTGGAAAATAAACTTGACATATTTTCTGTACTGTGAACAACTATTGATTTTTGACACTAGCAAATTTTAGATGTTTTCCTTCATGTTCAAGGGCCCAGCTGGAAATAATTGTAATTGTCCTATAATTTGTAACTTTCTTATTAATTACTGATAGATTAGCTGTTATTGTCTGCCAACTTAAAACCAAATGTGTGTGATTGAGCTTGAAATGAATCTTTGATGCAAAATGTAGCTTTAGACCTTTCCACATTGATAAACTGGTGGAATTGTTCTTGGGGTGGAGGCAGAGGAAGAGTTTACAGCAAGTTGGATCTCTAATGTATAAACCTTTAATAATAAACTTAAAACTGATGGTGTTGGAGGGAGATGATCTTAAAATGCTAGTGTAGTGAAAGATCTGTGAAACATTTTCTGCAAAGATCTTTTAAACTTCACTAAACACCATTCAATACAGCACAACAATGTTTATAAAGTAGAGCAATAAATTCATGTTTCAACACAGTCTGTCAGATTGTAAACTCAGTAAAGAGGGTAACATTTACTTTTATATAGATTTAGTGTTTTGGAAATATTAAAGTAGAATTTGGAAAGGGTACTTGAAGCGGTGAAGATTTACTTGCTGAATTAAGCCTCACCAAGTTCCCATGATAATATCTAGTGTGCAGGTGAATACCAAATGCTCAGTCAAAATAAACTACCGTGCAGCATTTTAAGATGTTAATGATGAATATTTGGATTTTATTTTACAAAGGTATGAAATTATTTAACTTTAAAATTATTGGGTCAATCTGAACATCTTCATCAAATTTGCAGCAGATTGCAAAGGTAGGTTTATATTTATGTCTTACTTTTTTGGCTACAGTTTGCACCCCAGTTACTGATTATTAATTTTTTTTAAATTTAGACATAACAGCACGGTAACAGGCGATTTCGGCCCACAAGTCCGTGCCGCCCAATTTACACCCCATTAACCTACACCTCTGGTATGTTTTTTGAATGTTGGGAGGAAACTAGAGCCCCCTGGAGACACAGACACAGGGACAGGGAGAACATACAAACTCCTTACAGACAGTGCGAGATGTTGCCTGAAGTTTCCACTGTGAGGAAACACTGATATTTTTGCATGAAATTTCTGCTATGGGTGATTTTTTTGTCATACAATCAAACACAGAAATCAATTCCTGTTTTTAAGATTGTTTTCAACTTTGTTCCATAAAATGTAAACAGAATAAAAGGCATAATTTAAAACAGAGGATCTTCTTACGAAACCCTTATCACGATGAAGTCCATAAACTTGTACCAGATGGTAAAAATATGATGTCTGTACAATTATAAATTGAACAGAAGCATTATTTTGAAATGTAGAAAAATATTAATATTTCATACAAGGAAATGAGATCATAACTAAAACTCCCAAATTTTATGAAGTTCTGATCATAATTGCACTGTTGTAGATAATAGTCAAGACGTTATAGCTAGGGCTTGAAATTTTGGGGGGACTCATTTTGGAGATAATTTTGAAAAAGGGTATATACAATTTTTGGCTTCCAAATTTGTTGATGACAATAAAAATCTTAACATTCAAAAAAAAATTGCAGAGCTGCCAGAGCTGCTATAATGCAGACCCAGGGAGAGCAGGGAGCAGAGATACAGCACTCCCTCACAGGGTCCTACTGCCCAATTCTACTGCCAATGTCTTTAAACATCCTGTTAAAGAAGCCAACAGTGTTTTATTTTAAAATCTTGCAACCATGATTCTGAACCCAAGATGATGGTGCCTGTGTTCAAGGGGTTCAGACTCTGGGGAGCAGCAGACTGGTGCAGGACACCAGGAACAGGGAGATCACCCCCATTAAGATGGAGAAGCAGCAAAGATGACCCTAAGGACAGTGACCATGGTGGCAGAGCAGCGAGGCGCTCCACAGCTGCAGTAAACACACATAGGTGGGGAGCTGTTAGCAATGTGGGCGAGGAACCCACAAAGGCTGCTGGTGACTTGCGGTTAAAGGGCTCACACCAGGCTGTGGGCTGCTGGAGACTTGAGGTTAAAGGGCTCACATCAGGCTATGGGCTGCTGGAGACTGGCTCATGAGAACTGGGTATCGGATCCGGGATTGAAGAGAATGCTGAGAGCAAGAAGGGTTCCCAAAGGACCCTGGACTCAGATGGGTTCATCATGTTGGAGATTTGGAACTGGCCTCTGGTTGCAGATGATTTGAACTGAACTGGAGTCTTGCGTTGTAGAGGCTGCAGGGGCAAGGAGACAAATCCACAGACACTCAGTGACTCTGGAGGAACTCTCTTTTGCTTCTCTTTATTTGACTGTAAGGGGCGCCGGGCAATGCTAATTACATTACAGCAGACTAAAGGCAATTTTGTGTAATACAGACTCTCCCAGACTTAAGACCAACTGTATATATGAGCAAAAAAATACTGTATAAATTAACATCATAAATTAGCATCACTACCATCTATCGTACTGGTCCTGCTCAGTCCCCACCCTGATCCCACCACCCTGCTCCCTCCCAACAGCCCACAACCATCCCCCTCACCGATCCCACCACCCCACTTCCTTACGACACCACAGCCCCCACCCCAATCCCACTGCCCCGCTCTCTCCTGACAGCCCGCACTGATCCTATCACCCCACTCCCAATGGACAAATGGTAAAATGGATACAGTAAATTTCCAACACGTCCATTTCGAAATGCAACCAGTCAGTCGGAACAGGACTCAGACATATGTCGGGAAGTATCTGTATTACATTTCTGTTTTATTATATGACAATAAATAGTATCTGATGAAAGGGGATGGGGCAATAGCTGCCAAGCGATAGGTGGATCCAGGTGAGCAGAATGGCAGACAGTCAAGTGGGGGAGGAAGAGTGGAGATGATGGAATCTGATAAAAAAGGAAAGAGTGAAGGAGGGATGGTGGGCAAATGGGAACAATGGGGGGAGACGGGTTGTATGGATGGAGTCAGTGAGGAAGGGGGAAGAAAGTGGGTAACAGAGGACAGGGGGGATTTGGAAAGAAGGGGATGTGTAAGAGGACCTGGGTAGATCAAAAGGAAAGAGAAAGGAATAGAGGGGAAGTGGGCTACCTGAAATTGAAGAATTTGGTACTTTTGATGCTGCATAGCATTTTTGAAAAAAGGGAATATATAAATGGTTCTTCCTTTTCTGCATTCAACGAATTACGGTGCATTTAAAGATATTGCAACAACTTGCTTAATTGCATCTCTGTGTGCTAAATAATAAAAGCAGCATCTGATAGCCAATTTGATAGGCTGGGAAGATTCATGCGCCTGTTAGGTGTTGGATAAAAACTGTTCTTGAGCTGAACGTCAAGCTTCTGTGCCTTCTGCTTCAAGGTAGCAGCAATAAGAGATTGTGACCAGGGTGATGGGGATACTTTATGATGTTGGCTGCCTTCTTGACTCTCACATTGTTATCTTTAATGGACAGGAGGCAGTGCCTATGATAGCCTTGACAAGGTTTGCCGGTTTCTGCAGCCTTCTGCATTAATGTGAGCAAACCAGACCATGATGCAACTATTAGTATAATTTTCACAGGACACCTGTATAAGTTTAAGAGTATTCGATGACATGTAATGGAATTACAAGAGTATTCCTCAGACTTCTTAGAAAGTGAAGGTGTTGGAGTGCCTTCTGCCAGTTACTTTAAATTTAGAGATACAGCACGGTAATAGGCCCTTTCAGCCCATGCTGCCCAATTATACCCAATTGACCTACAACCCCCGGTACATTTTGAAAGATGGGAGGAAACTGGAGCCCCCAGGGTAAACCCACACAGACATGGTGTGAGTACATACAAACTCCTTACAGACAAAGTGGGATTCGAACCCTGTCCAAATCGTTGGTATTATAACAACATTGCACTAACTGCTACACCAACCGTGCTCCCCTTCATATGTAGACTTCTAGGAATTTGAAGAAATTACTCTCTCCACCTCCATCCCATCAATGAAGACATGTATTTAGGTCCTTGGCTTCTATTTCCTAAAGTCCACAGTAAGCTCCTTGGTCTTGGTGATGTTGAGAACAAGCTTGCTGTTCTGGCACCACCCAACCAGATTCTCATTCTCCATTCTGTATTCTCATTCATCATTTCCTTCTCATTCATCATTTCCCACTATTCAGCCAACAACAGTGGTGGTGTTAGTGAATCTATAAATTGTGTTGGAGCCGAACTTGGGTGTATAGAGAATAGACAAGAGGACTACACACATCCTTGGGGTACCCCTGTGTTAATGGATAGCAAGGAGGAGGTGATGTGTTGATCCACACTGATTGAGCTCTGCAGATGAGGAAATTAAAGGTTCAGTTCTCAAGTGATGAACAGAGTCCCAGTCCTCATGGCTTATTCACCAATGACCAGCATACCAGTTTACAGCTTCAGGTGTCATTAGAGACTTGATCCAAACACAGATAAAAGAGATAATCTCAAGAGGTGAGATGGGATACCCTTGACTCAGGGCTGTAGTTGAGCAAGAATGGCAAAAAGCTGGTATAGCTTATTTTCTTTATATTTTCTTTGATATAAAACCACTTAGCAAACATATCACAATATTTCAAACTTAATCCAAGTACATGTGGCATTTTATAAAAAAGAAAGTAAAGAAATACAAAAGAAAGAAAAACCTCCTATAAATGCCCCACCCCCTCCCCCAACCCCCTACAAAGTAAAAAAGAAAGAAGAGGGACAAGAAAACCACAACAGGAACACTTCACTTTCCAATACTTATAGATATATATATTCTAAGAGACCTATAAGAGAAAGGGACTGTTTGAGATTCATTTAAATTTTAATACCAACAGTTTGTAAATATGGGCTCCATATTTCACAAAATGTATGAAATTTATCTCTTAAATTGTAAGTAATTTTCTCAAATGGAATACAACTCCGAATTTCTGCGTGCCATCTATCCCTTCCCAAATCAGTATCTGGATTCCAAATTATAGAAATACATTTTCTAGCTATTGCCAAGGCAATTTGAACAAATTTTACTTGATATGCTAGTAGACCTTATTGAAGCTGAAGTCAATTCTCGTACACAAGAAGATACTGGTGGTTGCTTAGGTCAGTTATTCCAGATCAGGACAACATTACAGAGGAATTCACGAAACTATCTTAGGCCCAACCATCTTCATAAGCTTCATCAATGAACCTGCCAGCCTAAAGCCTGTGTATATATAACATAATGGTTGGCGTAGCGGTCAGTGCAAGCAATTGGGACCAGATTGGGGTTCAAATCCCTTGCTGTCGATAAGGAGTTTGTACATTCTCCCTGTATCTGCATGATGTTTAATGGAATTGACATTTCCAGTATGTTCAGCATTTTGGGGTTACAATTAATGAGAAATATAGCTGGACAATTCATAGAAATAGTGTGGATACAAGAGTCAGCTAAAACTTGATATTTTTTGCTGATTGACTCATTTGACATACTGAAACAGTTCCACCATCTACATAGCCTGAGCCAGGTGAGTGATGAAAATCTTCACCTGCTTGGATGAGTGTATCTTACACAAAATCTCAATCTATCCAGGAAGAGCAGCTCATTTGATTGGCACCCCATCCACCATCCTAAGAATTTCCTCCCTCCATCACCAACACATCATGTCAACTGTCTACATCACCTACAAATTCAATGCACTTACTCGTCTGGGCCAATTCAAAAGCACCTTCCAAGAAACAATTTTAAGATAGGTTTATGATCCTTCATCGTATCTGGTCCAAATTCCCCAATAATAGTATGACAGTACCTTCATCAAAAAGGTATAATGGTTCAGGAAGATAGCCAATCATTGTATCAAGAGGAATTTAGTATAGGGAATTAAGAGTGGGCTCACAGCACTGTTTATATCCTATTTCTGAATCTAAACAAAAAGATTGGAGGAATTGAAAGACATTTAGATAAAGGAATACAATTATGAGTGATTTTCTGTCAATTAATTTAAATTGTCAGAATATTTGGGTTTCCCAGCCATGTATTCTTAATTGTTATCCCCAAAGTTAATATGTCACAATCTGTAAACACACACAGATGTCCAAACATTTACAACAGCATGGCCTTGAGCAGTCAAAATCATTTATAACCTTTGATCTTTTAACTCAGGTGTTACTGACTAAATCTTATGAATACCTGAAAGGCCACACAGTAGAAATCAGCTTCCAATATTGATTTATGGCCTTGCTAATTAAATATAGAGCAGTCCTGAGTTTAAGGTTACTTTTTTAGAATTAGCACCATGGAAACTGCAGTATTGTTTAATTTAAGTGGATATTGAATTTATGTATTTGGTTTCACTTCCTAATGATATCATGTATCAGTTACTGATATTAAAGCAGCTCGATATTTATCATGGTTTCACTAAATTGAAAACTGTTAAAGACCAAAGACCATTTATTACTTGTTGTTTACTTTATTAACAATATTCCTGCTATATTATACAAACAATACAGAATATTGTAAACAAATTAAATGATTTAACTTGAAATGTGATAGTTAATTGTAAAATTTTTGCAGAATCCTGGACTTTGGCTAATATTTATGCACCAAATGTTGATGATGAAGGATTTTTTTCATAATATGTCAGAATCAAAAGATCATACGATAACAGGGGGAAGATTTTAATTGTTGTTTGGATCCAGTGATGGATAAATCAGGCAAACTTGTACATAAGAAAAAAATGGCTAAGTTATTGTTTTTGATGAAAGAATTGAATTTAATTGATGTATGGAGGAAAATGAATGTAAAAGAGAAAGATTATTCATATTATTCAGCTCAATACGATACTTATTTTAGAATCAACTTTTTTTAATGTCGACTCAATTAATGGAATATGAAGCTAGGCTATTATTTGATCATTCTCTAATGTTGACGTATGCTGGGACTGAAATGGTGCAACCTTCTTATTGCTGGAGGTTTACCCCGTCATTGATAAAAGATGACGGGTTTTGTAAGTTTATAATGGAACAAATTCAACAGTTTTTGGACATAAATAGAGATTCAGTTACTATTAAGTTTATATTGTGGGATGCATTTAAAGCATTTTTGAGAGGACAGTTAGATTGAAAAAACAGTATTTAGCTGAATCAGAAAAGTTGGAACAGGAAATTACAGTTTTAGAAAAAGAGTTACAAAAGGAGAAAATGCATAAGGAGGAGAGAACCAAACTAGATGCCTTGAAATTGGAATATAGTACGTTACAAACTTATAGAGTTGAAAGGTTAATACAATGATCTAATCAGAAATATTATGAGTTAGGAGATAAAACGCATATAAGGTACTGGCATGGCAGTTGAAATCCCAACAGATGTCAAGAAGAATAAAGGCAGTGAGGACAAATTCAGGGGTATCATATAGATCGCAAGATATTAATGAACAGTTCAAAGAATTTTATAGGAAATTGTATACCTCTGATGTAAGGCAGGATTAGGGTAAAATAGAGGCATTTTTAAGTAGACTACAGCTGCCAAAACTGAATGACTAGACTAGGGACCTATTGGTTTGAGAGAACTTAGATCGGTTTTGAACTCAATCCCTAATAGTAAATCTCCAGGGGAGGATGGGTTTACAGTAGAACTTTATAAAAAAATTCCAAAGCTGAGTTTTTCTGGTTTTTGAGCAAGTTCTTCAACAAGTATTGGATACGCAATTGGTACCGGAATCGTTTTCTCAAGCAATTATTATGGCGATTCTTAAAAAGGATAAAGATCTGTTAAACCTGGGATCTTATAGGCCAATTTTGTTATTGAATGTTGATTATAAGATTTTGATTAAGGTGTTGGCAAACAAGTTAGTGCAGTATTTACCAAATTTGATTCATGTTGATCAAACTGGTTTTATTAAAGGGAGATATTCAGCGGATAATGTGGTTAAATTGATTAGTTTGATTAATGTTTCTAGGGGCGAAGCCCATTTACTTTTGATCTTATCATTGGATGCAGAAAAAGCTTTTGATAGGGTAGAATGGGGATTTTTATTGAAGGTTTTTGAAAAATTTAGGTTTGGAACAATGTTTATTAATTGGTTTAAGGCTATATATAAACAGCCTAAGGTGAGAGTAATAACTAATGGAGTTTTATCAGATTCTTTTGAAATAGAACAATCTACTAGACAAGGCTGTCCTCTGTCTTCGGCTTTGTTCGCATTGGTGATTAGACCTTCAGCACAAGCAATAAGGCAAGAAGATAGAATAAAGGGAATTATGTCAGATTCAAAGGAATATAAAATCAGTTTATTTGCAGATGATGTATTGGTATATTTGATTGACCAAAAAATACCTTTGAAGGTATTGCTGGAAAGATTGTTACAGTATGAGGAGATATCTAGTATAAAGTGAATTGGAATAAGAGTGATTTTATGCTGTTGTCAGAAGCAGATTATTCTGAATGTAAATGCATAGCAGGATTTAAATGGTCAAATTGTATTAAGTATTTAGGTATTAAAGTGAACAAAAATATAAATCAACTCGTAGATTTGAATTATTTACCATTATTGTCTGCAATAAAAGAGGATTTACCATTAACATTGGTAGGAAGAGTGAATTGCATAAAAATGAATATATTTCCTAGATTACAATGTTTTTCAGAATATACCTCGTAAGATAACAAATAGATTTTTCAAGGATTTAAATGTTTTGGTGAGGAAATTTTTATGGAAGGGAAAGTTGGCGCATATTTCTGTGCATAAATTAACTTGGAAATACGAATTAGGTGGTATGCAGATACCAAATTTTGTGAATTATTTTAAGGCAGCTCAATTGAAAATTATTAATAGAATGTTTGATTTAGATAGTTCTGTTACTTGGTTAGATATTGAATTGAAGAGAATTGGAGAGGTTAGCAGGGATCATTTTATTTATGTGGATGAGTAAAACTATTAATAGTTGTAAATCTTCAGTTTTGTTTCATTTGATAAGTATGTGGGAGGAGGTCAGTAAAACTAAAGGAATGTCAAGTAGATTATCTAGACATACTCCTTTACTTCAGAATAAGAGTTTACCTTTTATGATGGATAATAACCTCCTTAAAATTTGGAAACAGAAATGAATTAGAATGATAAATGACTGTTTTGAGGTGTCGTTTTTTGACATTGGATAGGTTGAAGGAAAAATATCAAATTCCTAATAATATTCTCTTATGTTATTATCAACTTAAATCAATGTTGTATGATTGTTTAGGGAGACATTTGGATTTACCTAAAGAATCATTATTTGAAGTATTGATTCGAGATGGAGGAAAGAAAGGGTTTATTTCAAAAATGTATAAATTATTACAACAGAAAATGCCTAAGATTGATCTGCATAAATCACGACTTAAATGGGAGAAGGATTTGGGAATTCAGTTTGATATGGATAGTTGGAGGAAGATTAACAGAGACACTATGACAAAGTTAGTTAGTGTTGGTGACTTATAATTTTATACATCAATTATATTTAACTCTAGAGTGTTTGAAACGTTATAAACTGAGAGTTTCAGATTTGTGTTTTTGTTGTAATGAGCAGAAGGGTACCTTTTTGCATTCAGTTTGGTCTTGCCATAAAGTTAAGTGTTTTTGGGCTAGATTAAGAGATTGTTTGCAGAATATCCTGAAAATACAATTTTCTCTGGACCCAAAGATCTTTTTAATTGGGGAAGATACTGAAATGGCTTTGTTCAACAAATTAGATAAATTCCAAATGGCATTTTTGAGATTGGCTTTAGCTGTAGCAAGGAAAGATGGAAAGATAATGGAAAGATCAGATGGAGCTTAATTTACAAAGATGGCATTCAGAAATGAGGTCTTGTATACCAATGGGGAAGTTAACATAATTTAAGAGATCAATATTATACATTTAAAAATGGTGTCCATATTTGGATTATTCGAACTTGAAAATATGAGACTGGTTGTGAGTACAGCTGGACCTCCGCTCTGTATAGTGGATGAATGATTGAAGTTATTCTCCTTATTTCTTTTTAGTTTCCTTTTCCCTTGGGGAGTAGAGGGGCAGAATTTGGTTAAAGGGAGGGATTGATGGGGGATGGGGTGGTTAGACTTTTTTCTCTTTAGGATATCTTGTAGTTCTTTTAGGATTTTTCTCTATGTAACCATGAAAGTTTTTGACAAATTGTTAATAATTTAAATTTGTAAGTGTGGTTATTACTTTGTTTTCTAATAAATAAAATATTAAAAAAAACTTGAAATATAAACTTCCAGAATAACATTGAGATAAAAAGTCAGAATTATAGAACTGCAAGGTCCTCTCCACCATTATGTCTTTGTAGATCGCTTTTACCTTTAACGCTGTCCCATCTAAAAAAGGAACAAAAACAATAAACAGCATGAACAGAAATTATACTTATACCTTAAGAATAAAAAAAAAATTATTGGGCCTTGTAGGCATTGACAAGGAATTTCATTTGGCTTATCAATCCTATTTTGCAACACAGTGATAGGTTATTAGAGTCATCATGGACTCATCTTTTGGCCCCACAGAGCCTGATCATTCTGCATTTCAGTGAAAGGACCTTGATCTACCAGACATTGCCTTTCCACTTCCTGGGACTTTATTAGTGGCCTAAATTAAAATATGTTCATGACATTGGTAATGTCATGCTACATGTTATTATACAGTAAAACCCCCCTCAATATCCAGAATTAATGCAATCAGTAGCCTCAAGCAACCAGCAAAAAATTGAGGAAAATAAATTTTTAAAATTAAAATATTAAGTAAAAATATGTAAATTTAAAATTGTAAATGTTCTCTGAAGTAATGCATAACATTTTGGTAATATTCAGCCAGCGGAGTGCCCTGGTCATTCTTGGCTTGTTGCAGCTGTTTGAATAAAGTTGTTTGAAACAGCGATGGCGTCGCCCATGATGATGCTGCTCGCCGTTGAGATGACTCTCTTAAAGTGTCTCCTTATCCCTGCTTAGTAAGAGTTGCCCCGGTCAAAGGCTTTATCTGTAAACTTGAGGAGGGGAAGGGGTTAATTATCTATGTTCATCTTTCGGGCAGCTCATTGGATGGGAAGGAACCAGCAGATGCAACGACAGTAAATATTTTCCAAGAATGTGACTGAAAATAAAGTAAAATGCTTTAAGGTTTACATTTTTATGCAAGTGAAATTTGTTCAGTGTAAGTGCAGTGTAGAATTTTGTCTTTTAAACTGTTTGTTCTTAATGTAGGTACATTAGTTAGGTCTTGTAAGAGGATATCTTGAGGAACCGGAAAAAGCACCTTTCCAACATTTTCTAATCCCCATAGGTATTGGATACCAAGGGTTTTACTGTATTAATAATGAAAGCATTGAATAATAAAAGCCTTTTTTGTAGATTTCTGTTTAATAAATCTGTGTTAGAAATTCTGTATTGTTGCATTTATTTTAAATGGCATGATTTTATATATTTGTTATGTTTCATGACATAGTTTTTGAGTTTCTTGAGGGCTGGTAATATTCTTGCTCGGAAAGTTGGGTTTAGACACGTTTGACAGGTAGGTGGAATTCCACTGTTTTTCTTTGAATTGATGAATCAATTGTGGAGAGCACGAGAAGGACCACTCCTACAGCATTGCAGCATTCCCTCAGTGTTTAATGAAGTATTACCTACCCATCTACCAACAACCAGCACCAGTATCGAACATTCACCACCTCACCCACCCACTCATCACTCTCCACTCCGTATCTATCACAATCACACCCTACCCATCCCTATCACCCCTACTCAGCACCACCCACCAATCACTATCCACTCATACCCATCGCTATCACCTCTATCCATCAGCACCCCACCAATCACTATCCACCCCCTACCCATCACCACCCACCAATCACAATCAAACCCTCACCCGTCACTATCACCCCTACCCATCACCACGCACCCCACCCATCACTATCCATCCCATCCATCTCTATCACTCCCTACCCATCTGTATCACCCCTACCCATCACCACCCACCAATCATTATCCACCCCTACCCATCACCTCCTACCCATCACTACCTACCCCTATCCATCACCACCCACCAATCACCACCCACCCCTATCCATCACCACCCACCAATCACTACCCACCCCTACCCATCTCTATCATCCCTACCCATCACCACCCACCAATCACTATCCACCCCTACTCATCTCTATCACCCCTACCCATCACCACCCACCAATCACTATCCACCCCTTCTCATCTCTATCACCCCTACCCATCACCACCCACCAATCACTATCCACCCCCTACCCATCACCACCCACCAATCACAATCAAACCCTCACCCGTCACTATCACCCCTACCCATCACCACGCACCCCACCCATCACTATCCATCCCATCCATCTCTATCACTCCCTACCCATCTGTATCACCCCTACCCATCACCACCCACCAATCATTATCCACCCCTACCCATCACCTCCTACCCATCACTACCTACCCCTATCCATCACCACCCACCAATCACCACCCACCCCTATCCATCTCTATCATCCCTACCCATCACCACCCACCAATCACTATCCACCCCTACTCATCACTATCACCCCTACCCATCACCACCCACCAATCACTATCCACCCCTTCTCATCTCTATCACCCCTACCCATCACCACCCACCAATCACTATCCACCCCCTACCCATCACCACCCACCAATCACAATCAAACCCTCACCCGTCACTATCACCCCTACCCATCACCACGCACCCCACCCATCACTATCCATCCCATCCATCTCTATCACTCCCTACCCATCTGTATCACCCCTACCCATCACCACCCACCAATCATTATCCACCCCTACCCATCACCACCCACCTCCTACCCATCACTACCTACCCCTATCCATCACCACCCACCAATCACCACCCACCCCTATCCATCACCACCCACCAATCACCACCCACCTCTACCCATCACCACCCACCAATCACTACCCACCCCTACCCATCTCTATCATCCCTACCCATCACCACCCACCAATCACTATCCACCCCTACTCATCTCTATCACCCCTACCCATCACCACCCACCAATCACTATCCACCCCTTCTCATCTCTATCACCCCTACCCATCACCACCCACCAATCACTATCCACCCCCTACCCATCACCACCCACCAATCACAATCAAACCCTCACCCGTCACTATCACCCCTACCCATCACCACGCACCCCACCCATCACTATCCATCCCATCCATCTCTATCACTCCCTACCCATCTGTATCACCCCTACCCATCACCACCCACCAATCATTATCCACCCCTACCCATCACCTCCTACCCATCACTACCTACCCCTATCCATCACCACCCACCAATCACCACCCACCCCTATCCATCACCACCCACCAATCACCACCCACCTCTACCCATCACCACCCACCAATCACTATCCACCCCTACCCATCTCTATCATCCCTACCCATCACCACCCACCAATCACTATCCACCCCTACTCATCACCACCCACCAATCACTATCCACCCCTTCTCATCTCTATCACCCCTACCCATCACCACCCACCAATCACTACCCACCCCTATCCATCTTTATCACCACCTCCCCATCACTGTCCACCCACCACTCCGCACACCATCCACGATTCCCCACCCACATATCTGCAGCCTTTTCACACTGGTGAGGGGGGGGAGGTGGGTCCGACTGTCCTTCCAAATTATGAAGATTGGTCAGAGAGGACAAGAGGGAATCTGCAACAATCGGCAGTCAGAAATGTTTTTAGAAAATGAAGAGTTGGGCGTGCCTTTTAAACGCCATTCCGTCTGATCTAATCAGACTGGCTCACGGAGATGCCTGGAACATCTGCAGAGCGTCCACATTAGATTAAAACCCAAGTGATTCAAAGAATTCTTTGCCAAACTGCTGCCCCATAAGGTCATGAGAGCAGAGGATGAGGGGGGGGAGAGGTGCTGCACGGGCAAATCCTCTCATCGTCATGAATTGGTCCAGGCAGAGGGCAATGTTTGCAAGAAGGCGGAGCTGAGGATGTTGGCGCACCGGCTGCTTTCAGGTGGCGGAGTTCTCGGCAGGGGGCGCTGCGAGTCCTGTTCCTCCCCTCCCGCCACCCCCCCCCCCCGAGCTCCGGCTCCACACGGGGAAGTGGGCTGGTGGAGGGCAGGGGCAGCCCGCCAGCCACATGACACCGCGACTCCCGAGCCATGCGAGGCGCATTTGGAGCTAATGAATAAGAGGCGTCCGGTTACAGCCCGATCGGGTAACACTGTCGGGAATCAGCCCGCTTCCAGCATCGGGTGAGTTCGCATTTATAGCCGCAGCGACAGAAAGCAAAAGTGTCGTGAGCCGTATTGGCCAAGTCGGAGAGATCGCCCACCGCTCGACAATCACCTCAGTGGGCGACCACCTCCTCCACCACACACACCTTCTAAAGCAAATGTCATCTCCACCACGCTCCATTAGCCCGAAACATGAGTGTAAAGGTTAAATAGTCACGTTTAGTGGAGTGGCTTGAGGTTCAGGGGCCAGTCGGTCCTGGCTGGGAAACCTGGTGAACGTGGGGGCTGGAGGTTGTCCCGAACTTCCTGGCGACCCCGCAGCTGCAGCCGGGCCGAGGTGTCCGCCGCTCGGCCTGAGCGCCGGACCTGGACGCGAGTCGCAGCGGATCAAGCAAAACCGGTTTCCCTCAATATCGCTGGATCAGTCCCTGTATCGGTGTCAATATCTTCGCATCGGGTTGGTGTCAGCCTTTAACGTTGAGGATTGTAGCTTTTTTTGGAATGTATATATCTTCCCATCCAAAAACAAACCAAGTGCTTGGCGACGAGGTCGGTTCGGGCGCATCAGCCTGCGGTCTCTACTTCATTCTGCCCTCTTTTTATTGTCCATTGAAGGGACGAGCCGTGTCTGCTTTAAAGAAGATAGCGTCAATCTAACCGACAGTTGCACGCCTCCGTCCAATGAAAAATTGGAGTATTTCGGAACCCCATTGATCAAATAATTCAAGTGAGACCATTTTCGCCTCTGTATTAAAATAGACGGAGCAAATCCACACTCTAAATCAACTTTTGTTGTACAGTGTAAAAAGCTTGCAACTTTTTTTCTGCAGCCCTTCCATGCAGACCTGGAACATTCCAGGGAAGTTCTTTGAGCTGTCTTCCACCTGAAGATCAAACTCCAGCCAAGGTCATTTTGGCCTCATTTAGACCACGTGCTTTGGTGTCAGAAGTGTCTTGTCACAGTCTGGTGGACCATCTTTGTCCTCACTGAAAATTTACAGGACATTTAAAATGGATGCAACCCACATCAATCATAAAGCATGCAGAGTGAACAAAACTGGGTATTGTTTTAATTGGGTGGAATTGCTTCATTTCTCATCTCTGCATTTTCAAAATCTCGCCTTTTGTACATCTTTCTGTTCATTCCACAACTGCTGCTTGCCTCTTCACCAGAGCTGAGTTTCTTCCTAAACCTCCTCTTCCCACTGACTAAAACTGGACTCTTTACCCAAGCTTTGGGCCCCGAAGAATCACAGCACAGAAAACAGGCTCTTTGGCCCACCAGTCTCTGCCTTCTTTAACTTGGTGTCATTTTAACCAAAACTGCATCGCCAAAAGCAATGCAACTTGAAGGTTCTTTCCATGGTCAAGTTGATAGGAGATTAATTGTTCTCTTTCAACTTCAGGCTTTTGTGAATGTTCTGATACAACCAAATGTTTAAAATCAGTTCGAAGTAGCTTGCTAGAAGATTTGCATGTTAAAACAATGAAACACAGCAGAACAACTAATATGTCCTCTATCAGAAGGACTAAAAATCTAAGTGGCATTAAAATAAACATCTTAAAAATGTGAGCAGTGTAAACTGATCTGAAGTATTTATATTGAAAAATTACTCAATGTAACAAATTCCACAGATGGGCCAATATCCCTTAATGGAGGAACCATCTAAACCATATAAGTGTGGTCTTGGAGAAAGTTATGTGCTTGCTAGCCAAATATAATGAGAAACAAGATTTAAGATCCTCGCAGTGTTAGGATACTTATTTGAATTCAGCCTAAGAAAGATGCAGCATTTGAAAAGATGTGCTCTTCTGAAACATTTAATTATTATATAATGAATATGCATAAAGACCACCAGTAGTTTGAAAAAAATGCATTTGTTATGAACTTTAAGGACTATTCAGAATTTAATATGAAAGACAGTCCCATAATTACCATTGTAGAAGAAAGTTCAAATAACCCTGGGGAAATTTTGTTTGCTGTTGTGCAATATTGTACTGGTAGGTTTGTCTGTCTCAGACTTACAAAAAGCAAACATGGGCTGGGGTTTGGAAAAAACTCTAAATTGGCCTTTGATGCACCACATGGTTCCCCTGAGTATTTCTATAATCCACAAGTTACATTCTATAGTTCTAAATCTATGAAATAATCTGTAACCACGATGGACTATTGTTAAAGTAGTTGTTTCCTCTATTCTATTACTTGATTTATTTTAAAATTGCATTAACTGAAGAATAAATTCACATTCTTGTCCTTATTTTTTTCAATTACAAATGAAAATGAACAACAAATGTACGAAGATATCTATTTTGCTTCTCTCTCTCTGACTGTGAGAGGTGCTTAGGCAATTCCTGCTGGTGGTGAATCTGTCTGCCTTGTAGCAGGCAAAAAGAAATTTCATGTAATATGACACTGTTTTATTACTATGACAATAAATTGAATCTTGATCTTGATAATTGCCCAAATCTAATCAGAACTTGTACTGAGAAAACAGGTGTGTATGTTTTGTTTTCCCCAGGCTGTCAACATATTACTAAATATAATCTTCCAATTAATGGCACAACTGTGTAAATTTGTTTTGACATTATAAAACCATAAATATAAGAACAGAAATGGGCTATTTAGCCTATCATGTCTACCACAGCACTTAATCACAAGCTGATCCATTTTCCACACTCAGCCCCACTGCCTGGCCTTCACTCCCATAACCTGTGATGCCCTGACTAATCAAGAACTTAACATTCTTGGCCTTAAATACACCCAATGACTTGGCTTCCACGTCCACCTAAGGCAACAAATTCCACAGATTCACTACTCGCTGACAAAATAAATTTATCCACATCTCTGTTCAAATTGTACGCCCTTCAATCCAGAAGTTGTGCCCTCTTGTCCTAGACTTTCCCACCAAAGGAAACAACCTTTCTACATCTACTCTGTCCATGACTTAATATTCAAAAATTTTCAGTGAATTCCAATAAGTACAGGCCAAGAGGCATCAAACATTTCTCATATGATAACCCTTTCATTCCCAGAATCATCCTTGTGAACCTCCTTTGAACCCTCTCTAGTCAGCACATTCTTTCTTAAATGAGGACACCAAAACTGCTCACAATACTCCAAGTGAGGTCTCACCAATGCCTTTTAAAGCCTCAACATCACATCACTGCTCTTGTGTTCTTTTTCCTCTTGCAATAAATACCAGCATTGCATTTGCTTTCTTCACTAATGACTCAACCTGGAATTTTGCCTTCAAGTTATCCTGCACAAGGATTCCTAGTTCCCTTTCCATCTGGGAATTTTTAATTTTCTCCCCATTCAGAAAATGTCTGCCTGTTTGTTTCTTCTACCAAAGTGTATGACTGTGTACTCTCTGACATCGTATTTCATTTGCTGCCACTTCTCTGCCCATTTTCTTCATCTGTCTTAAGAAGTCCTTCCCTGTTTCCTTAAAACACTACCTGCCCCTCCACCTACCTTCATATCATCTGCAAGCTTGACCACAAAACCATTCATTCCATAATCTAAATTACTGATACACCATATAAAAGAGACCCATATTATATAAATATGAGGGTCTAAATATAAATGATAGTAGACAATGAGAGGGAGCAATTACTAAAATATAGATTGAGAGGCATTAAGCTGGATTTGGGGGAAGGGTTGTGTAGAGAGTGTTGCAGAGCTTAATCTGATAGTTTTTATTGCTCCTCTGATGATCTGATGGTCTTTTGTTGTCAATTCCAAATGAAGTTAAGATAGCGATATTTCACACTGAACTGGAAACATTGCATGTAGTGAACAAATGCAAGGCAAGTGGTAACAAAGTTTCACACTAGTATTCCACACATAGTGAGTTGCTGATTTCAGTACTAATGTTAGCTGAGCTTGGGCAGTTCCAATTGATAATAAAATCTACAACTTTAATGTGGTTAATCCAGCTTGGATTGTGATCTACAATAATGGCACCTTGTATAGTTCTAAAGCCTTCAGCCGCATGATGATGAGAGTGGCCACTTCTCCTTTGGATAAATCAGCACTGAGTGATGGCTGTCCACATTATTTTTGACAAAGCTAAGCCTTGTAGTAGTCTACAAATTTTTCTGATGCAACTAAGTTTGTTGGCATCTGGGAATTTTCAATGTTCTCCCCATTTAGAAAATGATCTGCCAGTTTGTTTCTTCTACCAATGCACATGACTGTACACTTTCTGACGTTGTATTTCATTTGCCATGGACGGCATTGAGGAAGCATACAGGAGGGAGATAGGTCACATCAACAACCTTGCACTCAATGTCAGCAATACTAAGGAATTGATTGTGGACTCCAGGAGGGGGATATCAAAACACAAACCAGTCCTCAATGAGAAATCAACAATGGAAAAGGTTAAGGATTTAAAGTTCCTGGGTGTCAACGTCTCTGTGGATCTGTCCTTGGGGCTCCATGTTCGATGCAATCATGAAGAAGTCTCACCAGTGGCTAATTTTATTAGGAGATTTGGTATGTCGCCAAAGATGCTTGGAAATTTCTACAGATGTACCATGGGGAGTATTCTGACTAGTTACATTGCTATCTGATATGGAGGTGCCAATGCACAGGAGAGGAAAAAACTACAGAGAGTTTGGAACTTGGCCAGCATCAACATGGGCACCAGTCTTCACTCTATTAAGGACATTTAGAAGAGGTAGTGTCTCAAGAAAGTAGCCTCCATCATCAAGGGTCCTAACCACTCAGGCCCTGCCCTCTTCTCACTGCTGCCATCAGGAGGAATGTACAAGAGCCTGAAAATGAGTAGCCAATGGCACACGAACAGATCCTTCCACTCCGCCATCAGATTTCTGAATGGACAATGAACCACAGACACTACCTCACTTTCTCTTATTTTTGTACTAATTTATTTATTTTTAAAATATCATTTATAGCAAATTTATTGCACAAAACAACAGATTTTGTGACATATTCATGACAATAATTTTTGATTCAGAGTTATTAGCAAAACTTGTCCTGGCGCGCCTTCTTGAGTTCAACAAAAAAAGTCTAAAGATGCTGGAGTTGAGTGCAATACCAAAGTATGCTGGAGAAATTCAGCAGGCTTATGCATCATCCATATAAAGTAAGGGGTAACCAACATTTCAGGCCTGGCCCCTTTGTCAGGGTATGAGCAAAAACAGCCAGGCACCTGAATTAAAAGGGAGGGGGGAGGTATAAGCAAAAATAGGCAGATGCCTCTCCACCTTTTTATTCAAGTACCTACCTTTTTTTGCTTGTACCTGACGAAGGGCCCAGGCCTGAAACATCAGTTACTGCGTGATCTGCTGTGATTCCCTAGCACCTTTGTGTATTGCACCAGTAGGCCTCACTGTTATCTATTGGTGGCTTGATACCATTGATGACAGAGGCCCACAGAAGCTTCCTTTGTGAGTCATTGTGAGTTGTTGAAGATTGTATGGATCTGAGTTTGTGCAAATGGTCCCATTATTTGCACTGTTTACATGTCTCTGTTGTCCTGAGGAAGTGTAATATATCTAAGTTCAGTAGCCATTCATTCTGGCTTCATTTTAACATCCCTGAGATACTTCTTACTGAAGTACTCAGCAGAGGGCTGACCATCTTCATATGGATATCATCTTGGGCTGGAAGGAGGTTCTGTGAGATGGAGCATCTTGGTATGAACAAATTGGGACATGAGACTACAGACATTGGATTCTGAAGCACTGCTAGAGGAGCTCAACAGATCAAGTAGAATCTGTGGAGACAAAGGGATAGCCAACATTTTGGATCAAGCCCCAGCATCAGGGCCGAGAGTGTATCTCCATTCTAATGCAGGGGTTTGAGCTGGAATGCAAACCATGTAGTTACCTCAACAGATGCTCCTGCCAACTGAGTTCCTCCAGTAGTGTCTTGTTTGCCTTCTCAGTGAATGAGTCAATGACCAAAATAACATAGGGATTAAGAAAATGAGTAGGCCACTCAGTCCCTTGTGTCTGCTCCAACAGTTACTGGGTATATCCTCTGAATATAACCTCAGTACTGCATTGTCTTCCTTGTTCCACCTGCCTTAAAAACATTCTGCTTCCACCACTCTTTGAGGAGGGGTGTTCTAGAGGCTCGTGAGCCACAAATGAAAATATTTCATCTTGTCTCAGATGGGCAAGTCTTATCTTTAAAGCAGTGACCCCCGGTTCTATATTCCCAAGAAGCAGTGCTGGCAAAGATCTCTTCAAATGGTTCTTGTTCAAATAACAACATTTTGAACAAGACCCAAAATGGGCTAAACATTTCCACTTGACCAGCTGGGGAACTGACTGGAAACTACATTTTGGAATACAAGAAGAAGCCAGTGGCTTTGCTCACAGCCCTCACCATCCCTTTGTCCCATGGATGGCTTTCCTCTCCTCTGAAAACACTGGACAATGAAGATTTTGCTTCCTAAGTACTTTTGGGTGTATTTTATGGATTTTGGACTGCTGATCACAAAAATCAACTTAAGGTGTTCCTATCATGTACATTTTTTTTAGATATATTCTATTTTTGTGATTTGTCTTATTTTCAATGATGCCTCAAGCATACAAAACCATGAAGTACAACACATCATTGAAAATTCATTTTCTGCATTCACACTTGGACTTCCCTGCTGATCTTGGTGCAGTCAGTGACGAACACGGTGAAAGGATTCACCAGGACATTGCAACCATGGAAAAGTGGTATCAGAGAAACTAGAATCCATCAATACTGGCCAACTATTGTTGGACACTGACACAAGAGGCATCAGATGCTGAGTACAAATGATAATCGGCAGCAAAACATTTTTAGGTCAGTTGAACTAACACAATGTGTCAGCATCATTAAGCAATTACACATGCTAAACTCAAAAAGTTAATTTAATGTTTCTCTAACTTCCTATCCGATACAGCAAATCTGAAATTATCTTTGTGTTCAGCTTGAAGTTCTCTATCATAATCCCCAATTTTTTTTCCAGGAAGCAAACCTTTTGAAAAAATTTGTTGTCCAGTGTAATCCAAGATCCATTCCCCTGCTGGATCTTCTGAAAGGCCAGGGGATGTGCATGTCAAGGCAAAGGTAACAAGACATCTTAGAGAGTTACATAGTTAGGGATGGTTTGGAATATGAATTGAGTGCAGACAAATGAGATGAGCTTTGCTAGACGATGTGGGCAGGTTGGTTCCAATGGCCTTTTTCCAACTCGGACTCTATGTTTTGGTGAAGTCTGATTATCCCCATCATTTCTCATGCCTGTTGCACTGGATGGGTCAGGAGATGGAATGGGTCCTCTAAAAATTCTCGTCTAGAGTAGCTATTCTCAACTGGGGCCCTAGGGCCCTCACTCTCCATGGGCCACAGCACATTTAAATAAAAGCCTTGCTTTCTTTTCACCTCACGTAAGTATTTTTGTGTATTTGGTAGGGAAGGAACCAAAATTTGACTGCTTCACTGGAAAGAGGGTGGGGATGGGGGTGGTGGCTGTGATAAGCTATCGGCAGAGTCTTAGGGGGTCCATAACCAAACAAAGGTTGAGAATGGCTGGTTTAGAGTACACCCTTCAGCATAATCCCAGTAAATCCCCACATCTAGGAAGGAAGAGGAGGCCACTCGGTCCCTCTAACCTGCCCCAGCATTCAACCTGACAGTGGCTGACCTGGCTGGATCAGACCACATTTCCTCTTCTGTGCCAGTTCTGATTTTTTTAAAATCTACTTGCACTTTAAATACCTCTAGTGATATAGCCATCTAAATTCTTGATTGAAGTACCTCTGGGAGAAAGAAGTTCTCACTTGCCAAGATTTTAGATCACCCCCCCCCCCCAATAATATTTCCCTGTAAGTTTGTTCTTTGGGATTTGTACAAAATGTAGTTCTGCGGGCAAAGGCCAGTGTGAGAGATCCTTGCTGGAACTGTTTCTCAAGAATTTGGAGCCAGACAGTCGCTGTAAGGAGTTGTCCATTTCAGATCGCGATGAGGGAGACGTTGTATTCACTCGCGGGGTCACGAGTTTTCCACTGGTCTAATAATACTAGATCACTGCTTCACTTTGGACCTGGCCCTGCGCCTTGCAGCGTTTCCACGGGCTGACCTTGCATCTGTGTTCGTCCAGAAAGTGACATGCCACGGTTGCAAGGCAGTCGTTTGAAACTGGGCTGCTGGTCATTTCACCGCCTGCCTGTCAACCGATAATGCCAGCTGCGACCTCCCGTTTGTCCGTGTGGCAGCGCCTTGAAGCAGTGGGGCCGGGCTCCTCGTTATCTGGAGGGTCAGGCCGGACTGAAAGCATTGCATTCCGGCGCTATCCCGCGGGACAACATTTGCCAAGCTTGTCAAGTGCAGAAAGGCAGGCGCGCCCGTCTCTGATAAAAGAGACCAGCCGCTGGCACACGACGTGCAGCGAGCGGGCTGCCGCAAGGCCCGGTCTGCGCTGTGAGCCGCTCCTGGGATATCCCGGCTGCACCGCCGCGCAAGGACGCTCAACAACCCGGATCACCCGTGGAAGACCTTGAGACCACTCTCAAACTTCGGCAGGGCGAGTGCACCTGAGTTACGGTAATGGTTATCGATGGGGGAGGATCGGCCTAAATTCTTATAGATCATTAATCGGGGGTTTAATTCCGCAGAAGCACGAGTATTTATTAATTGGCACAATGACGCGAGCCGAGATAGTTCAACGCCGATGTGATTTGGAACATCACGTCAATCCCACCAACCTCACTGCATCGAAGGAACGCTGCAAACAGAGCGAACGTGTGGTGAAATCTGTTGTCTCGTTGATAACAAACACAGGAGGGGTGGGGTGGGGGGGGGTCTTGCTGGGCAGTGGATGAGTTGCCACAAGTGATTCAATAAGCCAGAAGTTGTTCCAAGAAGAAAGTCTGCAGACGCCGTGATTGTAGCAGCACTCAAATGCTGCAGGAACTCCAGAGGGTCGCGCAGCGTCCATGCGAGGGAAAGGCTGACCCCACCCACTCCCACTATCCCTTCCTGTAACAGCCCATCCAGTTTATCCCAAGTCCTTGCCTGGACTCCACGCGTGTTTCCAGGCCGTCTTCTGAGCTTGGAGCAATTATGGATGGGTAATAAATGGCAGCATTGCTAGGAGCATCGGCGTTCTTATTTTTAAATTTTATTTACAGCACTGTAGAAGTCGATTCCGGCCTTTAAAACCCACTCAAATTAACCCCATACTTTTTTTTTGGAGCGTAGGAGGAAACCCACGCAGACACTTGGAGAACCTACAAACTCCCTGCAGACAGCGCCGGATTCGAATCCGTGTATCTAGTGCGGCAGTGGCATCGCCCTCACTCTGCCACCCCTGTGAAGGATTAAATTAAGAAAAGCACTGTCCTAATAATACTAGGAGCGCAATCTTTCACTTTGGACCTGGCCTGTTCCTTGCAGTCTTTCCCCAGGCTGATCTTGCATCTGTGTCAATTTTGTTGAGGCCTTGTGGCTCCTGTAAACCATGGGTGCCCAGATTCCTGCTTGTAAGCATTGGCCTGGCATCTGACTAGCTTATGATCGTTAGGACTTCCCACTGTTTCCAATGTCTCTGATAACTATATATTGAGAACGAAAAGCTTGAAAGTAAAGCAGATGTCTTGCCTTCACTATTCCCCCCTGCCCATCCCCATCCTCCCCCCTGCCCATCCCCATCCTCCCCCCTGCCCATCCCCATCCTCCCCCCTGCCCATCCCCATCCTCCCCCCTGCCCATCCCCATCCTCCCCCCTGCCCATCCCCATCCTCCCCCCTGCCCATCCCCATCCTCCCCCCTGCCCATCCCCATCCTCCCCCCCCCCCCCATGGAAATCAGCAGCCCACAACTGAATGAGTGGCATAAAACTTAGATGGACCACTTAGCATGGATGAGCTGGACTGAAGGGCCTGTTTCCATACCATACACCAGTGGTTTTCAAACTGTTTTCTTTCAACTCACATACCACCTTAAGTAATCCCTATGCCATTGATGTTCTTTGATTAGTAAGGGATTGCTTAAGGTGGTATGTGAGAGGGAAGGGAAGGGCTGAGAATCACTGCTCTGGACCCAATTGTTACTGAAATATTTTGCTTGAGAAAAATTGTAATTGGCCCATTTCCTTTGGAGTTCTGAAACCGTGCACATAACAAGTTGATGATGAAAACAGTGGTTTTCAAACTTTTTCTTTCATCTCACATACACCTTACGTAATCCCTTACTAATCGCAGAGCATCAATGGCATAGGGAATACTTAAAATGAAATATGAGTGGAAAGAAAAAGTTTGAAAACCACTGATCACCTCTGCTTAGATTATTATGGGATATCCTGACTTAGTGGTAAGCAAGGTAAATTGCAAACTGGTGAGTTCAGGGGTAAAGGGGAGGTCAGATATGGTTGCAAAGTGTAGACAGAGAATTGTGTGATACACAATTTCACCTTCAGCGTGATCTGGCCCCGAATTGGAATGAGTCACTGCACTTCATGAAAACTTTTTCAATATCGGGACTCTTCACATCTGTTTTCATTTGGTAATAGAGCAAATATTCATCAGCATGTGATTCAGCTCAACATTAGTTTAGACACACGCCTTTCACCTTTGAGACCTTGTGTAGATTGATGTGTTGAAAGTCTTTTTTGCCTTTATGTTCCAAGAACTGCATGTGAAATGAGCCTTCAGTCTAGTTCCCAGAAGGCAACTATTTCAATGACATAATTGCCAAAGACCAGTGGTTGTGTAGTTTTTCATTCTAACTGTAGATAATTAATCATTAAGAGACACTGAGAACAGCTAAAGCATAAGCATCTTATTTACACCCGTATCTAACCACACATAAATAAAACATTTGCGTATACCACACTGATTCCTCGTTTTGACCATTTGTCTGTACTTTGAAATCATGCTCCATTGCTGCTTGCTGTCCAAGTGCAATGTTGAGCCCAGTTCACCACTGTTCATACTTCAGTATTGGGTATTGTGAAGAAATTGAACCACAGGTGTTCCATTGGTTTTAGACTTGCATATCGACAATACATTTCCTCAGGACCAGCAAGAAGATATTCAGTCCATTATGACTCCAAAAGTAATCCCATCAACCCCCTTTTCCCACACATTTCCCCACTATCTATTTTCCCTCAACTGCCCAGCAATTCCCTTCCGAGTTCCCCAACCACTTACCCACACTATGGAACAATTTTCGGCAGGCACTCGACTGGACTGCCAAAGATGTCCTGTTTTTCAACAAGTGGAGAATTCACTGATTTTATAACCATATAACCGTTTACAGCACTGAAACAGGCCAGTTTGGACCTACTAGTCTATGCTGAACATCATCTCCCACCTAGTCCCACTGACCTGCATTTGGCCCATAACCCTCCGCATCTCTCCCGTCTATATACCTATCCAACCTATCCTTGAATATTAACATCAATCTCATTTGTACCTCCAGTGCTGGAAGTTCATTCCATAACCACACCACCCTCTGCGTGAAGAAATTCCCCCTTATATTTCCCTTAAATTTTTCCCCTTTTACTCTCAATCCATGCCATTTTGTTTGAATCTCCCCCCACTCTCAGTGGAAAAAAACCTGTCCACATTGACTCTATCTTTCCCCCTTATAATTTTGAATACCTCTATCAAATCACCCCTCAACATTCTATGCTCCAGGGAATAAAGTCCCAGCCTGCTCAACCTTTCCCTGAAACTCAAACCCTGAAACCCCGGCAACATTCCCGTAAATCTCCTCTGCACTCTCTCAACAATGTTTATATCCTTCCAGTAATTTGGCGACCAAAACTGCACACAAAATTCCAAATTTGGCCTCACCAATTCCTTATGGAACTTCAACATAACATCCCAACTCCTGTACTCAGTACTCTGATTTATGAAAGCCAACATACCAAATGTCTTCTTCACCACCCTATCTACATGTGAATTATGTACCATGACTCCTAAATCCCTTTGTTCCACTGCACTCCTCAATTGTCTAACATTTAACATGTATGACCTGTTTTGATTAGTCCTACCAAAATGTAGCAGCTCACATTTATCAGTATTAAACTCCATCTGCCATCTTTCAGTCCAATCTTCTAACTGCCCTATATCATCCTGTAAGTTTTGATAATCTTCCTCACTGTCCACAACACCGCCAACCTTTGTATCATCTGCAAATTTGTCCAATTTGTCACCCTATCATCCAGATTGTTAATATATATGACAAACAGCAGTGGATCCTGTACCGGTCCCTGAGGCACTCCACTCAACATCAGCCTCCAATTCGACAAACAATTTTCCACCACTACCCTCATCCAACTATTCTTGACTCGATTTCACTACTTCATCATTAATACCAAATGCTTCCATCTTCCTTATTAACCTCTTATGGGGAACCTTATCAAAAGCCTCACTAAAGTCCAAATAGACAACATCCACCGGATTCCCCATATCAATGTTTTTAGTAACCTTCTTTAAAAACTACTATAAGGTTTGTTAGACGTGATCTACCACGTACAAAACCAAGCTGACTTCTCTGAATCAATCCCTGTCTTTCCAAGTAGTTGTATATACCATCTCTAAGATGTGGTGTATGCATAATGAATGGCTTACATTACATCTTCATTGAATTTGTTTATTGTTGCATTTTTCAAAATGTAGTGGTAAAACCTTCTGCATGCTATCCAGACAAGTCAACACATATTTAAGTACAGCAGGTAATGCAAAATAAAAATGTTATAGATAAAAACGTTCAATTGAAACCATGCAAAGCCATCATCAGTCAAAAGGCTGTCAGTGGGAACAAAACTTGAATCTACTAGTGATGCATGTTTTCAAACTCGTGTACTTTTTCTCTAGCGCTGTGCCAGTCTTGCCCACATGTTTAGTCTCTGTAGTTTTAGCCATCACTGCTGCTCTGTGACTGTCAATTGCAGTCGTATATGAACCTCATATTGGTCAAAATTATTTACCGTTCCTTGATGCCATTTCTACTGCTGTCACAATTTTGCAGACAAGATAAAATGTGAAATTGTGAGTGCTCAATTACTTGAGTTGAATTTTCTTGTCAGTTATGTCACAAAGTGAAGGGTGGAAAGTTTAGGGGAGACATCAGACGTAAAGTTTTTATACTGAGAGCTGTGGGTGCCTGGAATGCCTTGCCAAGGGTGAGGCTGGAATAATAGGGGAATTTAAGAGACTCTAGTCAGGCACATGGATGAAAGAAAAAATACAGGTTATAAGGTAGGGAGGGTTTAGTTTTTTTTGGTAGGAATATATAGTTCAGCATAACATCGAGGGCTGAAGGGCCTGTACTGTGCTCTGTTCTTTAGTTGTTCAGCGGCACTTGATTTAAGAATGATGGTCCAGCTAGTTCTTTTAATAGAACAGTGGACTGAATCATGCTGTTTAGATCTCATGCCTGCCTCCTGCTGGATATCTGCAATTCCACTTGCCTTTTGCATCTGCATGACTCCCAACATCCTGCCAGATGTGTGGCTGCTCTATGAGATGTAGCCATCTGCAAGCGGTGACGAGGCCACTGGTGTGGAAACCAAGGCCCTGCTCACAGACTATCTGATGGCCTTCCAGTCCCTTTGAAGTCCTTTGTCAGTTTCCTAGTATCATTGGTGATTAAAAACATTCAGAGGAACAGGAAACAGAGTTGGAATAAATGGAATTAAACAAGAATATCCATGTTGGGGTTGTATGAAATGCACAAATGTGCTGGAGAAACTCAGCAGGTCACACAGCATCCATAGGAAGTAAAGGCTAACCAATGTTTGGACCTGGGTCCTTTATGTCAGGTGAGTAAAGGTAATGTACTTTACTTCCTATGGATGCTACATGACCTGCTGAGTTTCTCCAGCACATTTGTTTTGGAATAAATTGGTCCTTTTTTCACTCCAGTATGGCATTTCCCCACTGCCATCAGATTCCTGAATAATCAATGAACCAAATGCACTTTTTTAATATTTATTGTTGTATGATGGTTTATAATATGAATGTTTGCACTATAACGCTGCCACAAAATACCAAATTTTGTGACTTATTCATGATAATAAATTCTGATTCTGTCAAGTGAGCTACTACAAGATTCAGTGTTTAAACCTCAGCAGTTCGGGACATATTTCTGATTTGGATGAGCGAACCAACCACAATATCTCCTAGTTGCTGACAGTACTAAACTGGGTGGGATTATGAATTGAGGCAGATGCAAAGAGCTGATGAGGTGATTTCAATTGAGGTGAGCAAAAAAATGGGTACTGCAGTATAATGTGCATAAATGTGAAGTTATCCACGTTATTAAAGCAGAAAACCACCATTTAAATGGTGTAACATCAGGAAATATTGATACACAAAAAAATTAGGATGTTCTTGTTAACCATTCACTGATTACGAACATGCAGGTGTCAACAAGCTGTGTGATGCATATAGCATTGTAACAGGCCAATTCAGCCCCATGAGTCCATGCTGCCCAATTTACACCCCATTAACCTTCACTCAGGTACGTAATTTACTATTTATCTCCTTATCCAAGAAAAAAGATGTACTGACATTGAGGAAATGCAGTGAAATTTCACCAGACTGAAACCTGGGATGGGACACATCATATCAAAGGAAACAATGAGCTCGATTTGTATTCACTTGAAATTAGGAAGAATGAGAGGGAATCTGAAAGAAACTTACAGGATTCTGACTGGGACAGAACAGATGTGAAGGGGGATATTCCAACTAACTGGGGGACTAGAACAAGTGGCCAGTGTCTCGGATTTCAGAGCATTTTATTCAGGACTGTAGTGAGAAGAAATGTCTTCACCCAGCAGGTGGTGAACCCATGAAATGTGCTACTACACAGCTGTAAAGGGCAAGTGGTTGAATATTCTCAATAGGGAAGTGGATAGATTTCTGGAAGCAAAAGGATGGGGAGTGAGCAGGGATGTGGTTTGGAACTTTTGATGTGTCAGAAAGGGCTGAATTGCCTTCTCCTGCTCATATATTTTTACAAAACAATAGAAAAAAACATAAATTGTTCAAAAAATCTATTCCATGTGAATGAAAATTTCAAAATTAAAAGTAATTCACCCTCACGACTTTAGTATTTTTTTGAAGATTGGGGCCAGGCATATGGCCAATCCCATGCTTTGGTTCGTAGGATTGCAGTGCAGAATAATGAGGCAGAGTGAAACATGAAAGTCTGTAGATGATGCAATTGCAGTAAAATCACACACAAATGCCGAAGAACTCAGTAGGTGGAAGGGACCAGGCTCGAAACATCGGTAATATATCTTTATTTCCTTATGAATGCTGTGAGAGCTACTGATTTCCTCCAGCATTTCAGTGTTTTTAGTGCAGAATCAGGCCCATAGGACCAGCTTGTCCATGCTGAACAATGTACCTGCATTTGCCCATACCCTCCAGGACCCCCCCCCCCCTTTCCATCCATGTCGTTATCCAAGTTTTTTCTTTAAGCCAGTTAATTTGCCTACTTCCCCCACTTTAGCTGGCAGCTTGTTCCATGTGCCAAACACTGTCTAAGTGAAGAATTGTTGCTTAAAGTTCCCCCTAAATTGCACCCTCTTCATCTATTTATGGCAAGCATGAAGACGGAAGACTGTTTGCAAAGTGTACCTGACCTTCCTGCTTGGGTCATTGCAGAATCACTGGTGTTACTGGGGGGGGGGGGGGGGGGGGGTTTGGTATGGACTGCACCAGGTGACACCATCAGAGGGGTGACACCAAAATGATCTATGAAATCTTTGTTCAGTATTTCAGCAGAAATTTATTATTTTTTTATAAAAATATCCCTGTAGTTAGTCATAGCAAAAACATTTTTCATAAGCCCAGCTTACATGTATCAATATACCTACAAGGCTAAAACTCTATGCTAATTTACTTTTTGAACCTTCTAATGTGCTCCGTTCAAAGCTGTCATTATAACCCAATTACAATAATCCTTTGAATCGCATGGTTTCATCTGTACGTGCTACAAGCACGCACTGTTATTTTTGTTGCTGCTGTGCAAATGATATTGTTATTTAAAGGTGTAATTTAAATGTTGCTAGTTCTTTATCTCACTATTATTGCCATTGCACTTAGTGATACACAGGAATTATGATTTACAAGTAACAGTAGTACAAAGAATATTGCTAAGAATTCTGTATGGTCTGGTATGGAAAAGATCCATGGGGTGGGGGGGAGGGGGGCAGCAGGGTGACACCATGAGTTACTGCAAAGGTGACACCAATCCTAGTGATGCCATTGTGCAGAATGCCTTCTGTTGAGTTCAGGTCAAGTGGTCAGAGGAGCCGCTCTGAATTGCAGTCCACTCTGCCCTTTCACAATCCAAACTAATGCACGCACTGATTCTGAGTTCCAACTTTGTAGCCCTCTAAAAAGGATTGACACAGGATTGAAACAACCCTATAACTTCTGAATCAGAATCGGGTTTATTGTCATGAACGTGTCACAAAATTGGTTAACAGTAGCAGGATTGGGTATACAGGTGCAAATTTGTATAAATTACAGTTCCATAAATACAATATTTAAGAATAAATAATTAGTGCAAAAAAAGCGAGTAGTGTCTGGAGTTTCATTGTCCATTCAGAAATCTGAAGGAGGAGGGGAAGAAGCTGTTTTTGTACCATTGGGTGTTTGTCTTCAGGCTCCTGTATCTCCTTCCCGATGGTAGCAGTGAGAAGAGGGCATGGCCTGGTTGGTAAGGTCATTGAGGATAGAGGCTGCTTTCTTGAGACATCTCTTCTTAAAGATATCCTTAATGGAGTGAATATTAATGCCTTGATCACACTGGCTGAGTTTACAACCCTCAAATGTGTTAATTTGATAAACAAAGTATAATTCACTTTACACTTTATTAAGGAGCTGAACACTTCTGAACTCTTTTACAAAAGTGACTTTCTCTATTTCAGGGTATTTGGACCACCAAGGGTTCCCTATTCACACTAATTCTATAAGCATCCTATTCCATTTCCTCTACCGCCCCCCCCCCCCCCATCCATTCACCCCCTCCCTTCACATTCTATTACCTACAACATGGAGGCAATTTACAGTGACCAATTAATCTGCCTTCATCGTATCTCTGGATGTGGGAGAAAAACTCAGTGAGAAGAATATGCAAACTCCACACGGATAGATAGCATCAGAGGTCAGAACTGACCAGATGGCAGCTCCACTTGTGCCATTGTGCCTTCAGTTTCTCTTGCACTCCTATGTACCATTGGCATAGGTACATCCTCGGCACCAGTTTCAATTTGTTATTTGTCGCTTAAACACTGCCATGCATGAACTGATAGGGTTGCACAACTGAATTTATACAACTAAGGTTCTAAAGAAAACTGCTGATATCTGAGTAGTGATTTTGAATACTTCTCTGGATCTTGTTCTCACCAAACTATAACGCAACAACAGAAAAATCCTGCCATTTCCACAGTCCAATGACATGCAAATGTTGCACTATCTGACTGCAGCATGTTTGTTGATGTATTGGTGAAGATGTAAGGAGCTCCTGCTGTCCCACTATATGCAAAGAATCTTTTCTTTCTTTTTTTCTTTGGCTTGGCTTCGCAGACGAAGATTTATGGAGGGGGTAAAAAGTCCACGTCAGCTGCAGGCTCGTTTGTGGCTGACAAGTCCGATGCGGGACAGGCAGACATGATTGCAGCGGTTGCAAGGGAAAATTGGTTGGTTGGGGTTGGGTGTTGGGTTTTTCCTCCTTTGCCTTTTGTCAGTGAGGTGGGCTCTGCGGTCTTCTTCAAAGGAGGTTGCTGCCCGCCAAACTGTGAGGCGCCAAGATGCACGGTTTGAGGCGTTATCAGCCCACTGGCGGTGGTCAATGTGGCAGGCACCAAGAGATTTCTTTAGGCAGTCCTTGTACCTTTTCTTTGGTGCACCTCTGTCACGGTGGCCAGTGGAGAGCTCGCCATATAATACGATCTTGGGAAGGCGATGGTCCTCCATTCTGGAGACGTGACCCATCCATCGCAGCTGGATCTTCATAAGCGTGGACTCGATGCTGTCGACCTCTGCCATCTCGATTACTTCGACGTTAGGGGTGTAAGCGCTCCAATGGATGTTGAGGATGGAGCGGAGACAACGCTGGTGGAAGCGTTCTAGGAGCCGTAGGTGGTGCCGGTAGAGGACCCATGATTCGGAGCCGAACAGGAGTGTGGGTATGACAACGGCTCTGTATACGCTTATCTTTGTGAGGTTTTTCAGTTGGTTGTTTTTCCAGACTCTTTTGTGTAGTCTTCCAAAGGCGCTATTTGCCTTGGCGAGTCTGTTGTCTATCTCATTGTCGATCCTTGCATCTGATGAAATGGTGCAGCCGAGATAGGTAAACTGGTTGACCGTTTTGAGTTTTGTGTGCCCGATGGAGATGTGGGGGGGCTGGTAGTCATGGTGGGGAGCTGGCTGATGGAGGACCTCAGTTTTCTTCAGGCTGACTTCCAGGCCAAACATTTTGGCAGTTTCCGCAAAGCAGGACGTCAAGCGCTGAAGAGCTGGCTCTGAATGGGCAACTAAAGCGGCATCATCTGCAAAGAGTAGTTCACGGACAAGTTTCTCTTGTGTCTTGGTGTGAGCTTGCAGGCGCCTCAGATTGAAGAGACTGCCATCCGTGCGGTACCGGATGTAAACAGCGTCTTCATTGTTGGGGTCTTTCATGGCTTGGTTCAGCATCATGCTGAAGAAGATTGAAAAGAGGGTTGGTGCCAGAACACAGCCTTGCTTCACGCCATTGTTAATGGAGAAGGGTTCAGAGAGCTCATTGCTGTATCTGACCCGACCTTGTTGGTTTTCGTGCAGTTGGATAATCATGTTGAGGAACTTTGGGGGACATCCGATGCGCTCTAGTATTTTCCAAAGCCCTTTCCTGCTCACGGTGTCGAAGGCTTTGGTGAGGTCAACAAAGGTGATGTAGAGTCCTTTGTTTTGTTCTCTGCACTTTTCTTGGAGCTGTCTGAGGGCAAAGACCATGTCAGTGGTTCCTCTGTTTGCGCGAAAGCCGCACTGTGATTCTGGGAGAATATTCTCGGCGACACTAGGTATTATTCTATTTAGTAGAATCCTAGCGAAGATTTTGCCTGCAATGGAGAGCAACGTGATTCCCCTGTAGTTTGAGCAGTCTGATTTCTCGCCTTTGTTTTTGTACAGGGTGATGATGGTGGCATCACGAAGATCCTGAGGCAGTTTACCTTGGTCCCAACAAAGCTTGAAAAACTCATGCAGTTTGGCATGCAGAGTTTTGCCGCCAGCCTTCCAGACTTCTGGGGGGATTCCATCCATACCTGCTGCTTTGCCACTTTTCAGTTGTTCGATTGCCTTATATGTCTCATCCAGGGTGGGAACCTCATCCAGCTCTAGCCTTAGGGGCTGTTGAGGGAGCTGGAGCAGGGCGGAATCTTGGACTGAGCGGTTGGCACTGAAAAGAGATTGGAAGTGTTCTGACCATCGGTTGAGGATGGAGATCTTGTCGCTGAGGAGGACTTTGCCGTCTGAGCTGCGCAGCGGGCTTTGGACTTGGGGTGAGGGGCCGTACACAGCCTTTAGAGCCTCGTAGAAACCCCTGAAGTCGCCAATGTCCGCGCTGAGCTGTGTTCGTTTGGCGAGGCTAGTCCACCACTCATTTTGGATCTCCCGGAGTTTGCGCTGAAGATGGCTGCATGCGCGACGGAAGGCTTGTTTCTTCTCTGGACAGGACGGCTTTGTAAGGTGAGCCTGGTGGGCAGCTCGCTTCTTTGCCAGCAGCTCCTGGATTTCCTGGCTGTTTTCGTCAAACCAGTCCTTGTTTTTCCTGGAGGAGAAGCCCAGTACCTCTTCAGTGGATTGCAGTATGGTAGTCTTCAACTGATCCCAGAGGGTTTCAGGGGACGGGTCCGTGAGGCGGGTTGCAACGTCGAGCTTTGCTTTGAGGTTTGCCTGGAAGTTTCCTCTCGCTTCGTCTGACTGCAGTTTTCCAACATTGAACCTCTTTCTGGGGTCTTTATTGTTCCTGGGCTTTGGCTTGAAGTGAAGGTTGAGCTTGCAGCGAACCAGCCGGTGGTCAGTGTGGCATTCCGTGCTAGGCATGACCCTGGTGTGGAGCACATCTTGTTTGTCACTTTCTCGCACCAGGATGTAGTCCAGGAGGTGCCAGTGTTTGGATCGGGGATGCATCCAGGTGGTCTTAAGGCTGTCCCTCTGCTGAAAAAGGGTGTTTGTAATGACAAGTCGCTGTTCTGCGCAGAGCTCCAACAGGAGGCGCCCATTGTCGTTGCACTTGCCGACGCCATGCTTGCCCAGGATTCCTGGCCAGGTTTCTGAGTCTTTGCCGACACGAGCGTTGAAGTCGCCCAGGATGACAACCTTGTCGGCTGTAGGGGTACGTTGGATGAGGTTGCGCAGGTCGGTGTAGAACTTGTTCTTTTCTGCTGGTTCCGCCTGGAGGGTTGGAGCATAGACACTGATGAGGGTGATGTGACGCTTGTTTTGAAGTGGGAGTCGCATGGACATGATTCGGTCCGAGAGGCCTGTCGGAAGGTTTTCGAGTTTGGAGGCAATGAAGCTCTTGACCATGAAGCCTACACCAGATAGGCGTCGTTCATCCGAAGGCTTGCCAGACCAGTAGAGTGTGTAGCCCGCGCCGCGTTCTTGGAGGCTGCCTACATCTGCCAGGCGGACTTCACTGAGAGCGGCTATGTCGATGTCAAGTCTGAGGAGTTCATGTGCAATGAGGGCAGACCGACGTTCAGGTCGGTGGCTGTCAACCTTGTCTAGCATGGTTCTGATGTTCCAGCATGCTAGCTTGAGTTTGTGAGCATCTTTTGAGGGGGAGGACGTGGAGGGGGAGGACGTGGACCTGTCCTCGGGCCTGCGCAAAGGAGCTTTTAGGTGGAGTGCAGTGCGCGCAGTACTGGCCCCACCCTTTACACCCATGGTTCGTGTGCCGTGGCCGAGCAAGCTGGGACGTGGCAGCGAGGTCCTTGGGTCGTAGGTTTTATATCGGAGTGGCCTTCTCCTATGCAGGTTTCTTACCCGGGCTGGAGGCCCCAGTCCAGGCACAGGGAGAGCAGCAGCGGCCCCGGCCCCGGTCCGGGCGAAGGGTAGACGGCGGCGGCCCCGATACGGGCAGGAGCAAGGGGGAGACGGCGGCCCCGGCCTCGGTCGAGTGAGGCAGGCGGAGGCCCCGGTCCGGGCAGGGAGTGGGAGGCGGCGGCCCCAGTCCAGGCACAGGGAGAGCAGCAGCGGCCCCGGCCCCGGTCCGGGCGAAGGGTAGACGGCGGCGGCCCCGATACGGGCAGGAGCAAGGGGGAGACGGCGGCCCCGGCCTCGGTCGAGTGAGGCAGGCGGAGGCCCCGGTCCGGGCAGGGAGTGGGAGGCGGCGGCCCCAGTCCAGGCACAGGGAGGGCAGCAGCGGCCCCGGCCCCGGTCCGGGCGAAGGGTAGACGGCGGCGGCCCCGATACGGGCAGGAGCAAGGGGGAGACGGCGGCCCCGGCCTCGGTCGAGTGAGGCAGGCGGAGGCCCCGGTCCGGGCAGGGAGTGGGAGGCGGCGGCCCCAGTCCAGGCACAGGGAGAGCAGCAGCGGCCCCGGCCCCGGTCCGGGCGAAGGGTAGACGGCGGCGGCCCTGATACGGGCAGGAGCAAGGGGGAGACGGCGGCCCCGGCCTCGGTCGAGTGGGGCAGGCGAAGGCCCCGATCCGGGCAGAGAGTGGGAGGCGGCGGCCCCAATCCAGGCACAGGGTGAACTGCGGCGGCCTCGGCCCCGGTCCGGGCAGTATGGACCGACCTAGGAGGGGAGGCAAAGAATCACGGTTGCTATAAATTACATTAAAAATATAAATTAGTGCAAAAAGAAGTGAGGAAGTGTCTGTGGTTCATTGTGCATTTAGAAATCTGATGGCGGAGGGAAAGAAGTTTTTCTGTACCATTGGATGTTGGTCTTCCTGTACCTCCTTCCTGATGGTAGGAGTGAGAAGAGGGCATGGCCTGGGTGGTGTGGGTTTTTAAAGATAGAGGCTTATTTCTTGAGTCACCACCTCTTGTATATATCCTTAAAGGAGTGAAGACTAATGCCCATGATGGCGCTGGCGGGTTTATGACTCTCTATAGTCTTTTCCTGGCCTCTGCATTGGCATCTCCACACCAGACAGTGATTCAGGTTTCTTGTCAGAGTACATACTTGACATCACATACAACTGAGATTCCTTCTTCCTGTGGGCATGGCAGAATTACCATTAATTGGTAGTGCAAAAAATAAATTGTGCATTGTGTAAACATGTAAACAAACAAATAACTGTAAACAGATAATGAATGTAAACAAACTGACTGTGCAATACAGAGAGAACAAAAAGAAAATCAATAAATAAGAGTCTGGATCCCTGATTAAGTTTGTTCTTGAGGAGTCTGAAGGTGAAGGGGTACCAGCTGTTCCTGAACCTGGTGGTGTGAGTCTTGTGGCACCTATAGCTCTTTGCTCATAGCAGCAGTGAGAACAGAACGGGTGCTGGGTGGTGAGGGTCTTTGATGATTGCTGCTGCTCTCCAACAGCGGCGTTCTCTGTAGATGTACTCAATAGTGGGGAGGGTTTTCCCTGTGATGTATTGGGCTTTTGGAGGGCTTTACATTCTGGGGTATTGGTGACCCCATACCAGACTGTGATGCAGCTGGTTAGCACACTTTCCACCACATGTCTGTAGAAATTTACCAGGGTTTCTGATGTCATACCATTGGACTCCTCAACAACAAATTCCACAAACACCTGTAACCAGTCAGAATGCTCTCCTCGGTACACCTGTAGAAATGTGCAAGTCTTTGGTGACACCTCCTGGTTGTTCCTCTGGCCGCTCCATATCACTCTTATCTAAAAAAAATCTTGCTGGCCTTCTCCCAAAAAACTTGCCTTGGAGTCTCTAAAACCATTTAATTTAAAACTCATTTAATTTCCCATTTGTCTGCCCTGTGGCCACGATAGTTTCCCCTTTGCTGAACAGTGTTCCCAGGGTCTCCCATTGTTGCTGTGGTTCAAGTTTTATCACCATCTGATTGTACATACATCTATGCAACCTGACGAAATAGCATTTCTCCACAACACACAGACACACAATACACCCTACACACAAATACATATGTATGTAGTGATCCAAAATAAATATATATAAAATCATTTTGTAAAAACTCTCATTTTATTTTTACCCTTCACATGAGGTCTGTCTTTGCAATGGGGCAGCGCAGTGCGCCTAGTAGTTGCCACACTACTGCTGCTGCACCAGTGACCTAGGCTTGAATCCCACGCTGTCTGTAAGGAGTTTGTATGTTCTCCCCCTGTCTGTGTGAGCTTTCACTGGGTGTTTTGGTTTCATCCATCCTCCAAAATGTATGGAGTTGCAGGTTAGTTGGGTGTAATTGGACAGCACAGGCTTGTGAGCCAAAAGTGCCTTTTACTATATTTAATTTGTCAATTTGTTAGGCATGCATTGTTTCTATTTCTAACTGTATGTATGTCAGTATTATTGGGAATCACTAAGACATTAATAGCTGTTACAAGGACATCTTATTTATTCTACTCACTGACTACACCATGCTTGTACAAATGCAATGCACTTATGTGTTGCAAAATATGATTCTCTGACTTCTTCACTCACCTCCATGGTCGTTCAAAGCCATCCCCTTTTTTAACTCTATGTCTATTTTCCATCCTTCCACCCCTTTTGAGCAAGTTGCTGCCCAAGCATTTTCCCCATTGGACCATACACTCCAATCCTTCTATTCTTTCCCCTTCCTGTCATTCATTTAATATTCTCAGCATCCAGCCTCTCATTCCTGTCTTCAAACTCCACTGAATGTCATCAAATCCCTTCTCCTGCCATCTTCCCTTTCCTTTGTATTAATTAACAATTCATGGTGGAATTTGGAAAACTATCATTGATTTCTTACTATTTCTTAGGTTTTTCTGATTTTCTTTTTTCTCACTAATTTCAGAATCATCAATAAACTTTTTTTCTCTATTGAAAAACCACTGGAAAAATAACTACTTGATTTAATTACACCTTTTAATTGAAAACTAGATTATAAAACTTGTTCCCTCAACATTTTCCTTCCCTTCAGTCAGTATGCACAATTCTCTTATTTGCTAATAAATTCTTCATTTGTTCCTTCCAAATACACTTGACCAGATCACCAGCGGACAAAATGCCTGACTTTATGGAAAGGATGAGATTTTAATTTTTTTTTAGATATACAGCATATATGCTACATATGCATTGTTTCTATGTCAATATTATAGGGAATCTCTGAGACATTAATAGGTGTTACAAGGACATCTTATTTATTCCACTCGCTGACTGCACTGTGCTTGTGCAAATGCCATGCACTTTTGTGTTGCAAAATCCGATTCTCTGACTTCTTCACTCTCCTCCATGGTCATTAATTTTTCCCTGCATGGCTCTGCTTCAAAGCTGTCCCCTTTTTAATTACAGGTACATCTATTTTCCATCCTTGCACCCTTTTTAAGAACGTTATTGCCCATGCTGCTCAAATACCCAATTACCAACAACACCCTGTACGTTTTGAAGGGTGGGATAAAACCCAACCAGACACAGTGAGAACATGTAAACAACTTACAAACAGTGCTGGATTTGAACCCAGGTCGCTGGCACTGTAACAGCATTGTGCTAACCTCAAAACATTAAAATTAATAATTATAATTGCATATAAAGATGAAAAATACAATTCTGATTTTATTTACATTATTATTAATAATTTAATTATTTAGAAATGTTAAACTTTTCAGAAAAACTTACTTTAATGAAGAATTTAATTTCAGCAAGGAAAAAGTACCAGGTAACAGCATTAATTTACATTTATATAGCACCTTTAACATAATAGAACATCCCAAGAGCCTACAGGAGTGTTAGCAAACAAAAAAGCAAGCCACTTAAGGAGAAACTGGGATATGTGACCAAAAGTCTGGTTCAACTTTAATTTATTTTGAAAAAAAGAACCAATTCAAAAACAATTCCACATTTCAGTCTTGTACTTCTTGGTCTTCACCTATATTGCATTTCCAAATCTAAACAAATGGAAATGAGCCCTGTTTTGTGCTGTTATCTGGTTGGTCTATCATAAAGCAGAAAATGTGGAATGTCTTGGGCATAATCTATTGAAAAAAGAAGCAACAGGGCATTTTGATATTTAAAGCTGTATTTAAAATTGAACCAGTGCTATTCTTCAACATGGGAAATCATAATTTGTTGAAGGCTCTAATGCTACCTCTTTGATTTATGAATCTCTTGATCTTGTAAGTAAGCCACTGCATTCTGTTTGCAGCTAATCTAGTAGTTTCTTTTCTCATTCATACAGTCAGATCTCATTATCAAACACATAAGTGAACAAGGTGTGATTGCAATGATTGCCTTCCACAACCTTATAGATCAATCAGGGAACACGGAACTACATTTGCAGGAATATGGAGCAATAATTAAATGATCTGAAACATGAATCACCCCTTTTCCTCCACAAATGCCACTGATACCTTTTAGCAATTTAGATTTGTCAGTCAGTACGAATCGGAAATAACGCCTCCTTTTCATGGACTATCAACACAGGCGCACCTCAACAATGTGTGCTTAGCCCACTATTCTATTTGCTCTACACCCATGACTGTGAGGCTAGGCACAATTCAAATGCCATTTACAAATTTGCCGATGACACCACCATCATCGGCAGAATCTCAGGCAGCAATGAGGAAGCATACAGGAGAGGGATAGATCAGCTTGTTGAGTCATGCCACCACAACCTTGCATTCAACGTGAACAAAACCAAAGAGTTGATTATGGACCAGGAGGGAACATGAACCATTCCTCATCGAGGGATCACCAGTGGTGAGGGTCAAGAACTTCAAATTCCTGGGTATCGACATCTCTGTCCTGGAGCCTCCACATCAATATAATCGTAAAGAAGGCTTGCCGGCAGCTATAATTCATTTTCGGAGGCCAAGTGGGAGGAGCGAGTGGTTGGTGAATAGTTTAAAAGAGTGAGTGCTTGTGGAGTCAGGTTTTCATTTTCGGAGACTGAGTGGAAGGTTGGTGGGTAGTTTAAAAGAGAGACAGCTAGGAATTGATTTGTGGGAGACAGTAATTGGGTAGTTAATTGGTAGAGGCCCAATAAAAGGAGGGTGTGTCATTCGACACACTACAGAGGGTAAGATAAAGGAGTGGCCAGCGAGTACGTGGATCAGGGAAGGAGTGGGGTACTGAAGCTTTGACTCAAAAAGCTGAGGAAGAGCTCCCTGTGAAGTAAGGTTTGGTAAGTCTGTTAATTACTCTAATTTAAATAAAGAGGCAGGTGATGGAGGCAGTTGGGATCTGATTGTGGGAGGTCAGGGACAGCACAGATGTTCCTGATGACTACACCTGCAAAAGGTGCATCCAGTTAGAACTCCTGGGAGACAGTGTTAGGGAACTGGAGTTGCAGCTCACTGGACTGTGGATCATAAGGGAGGCAGAGGCTGTGATAGATAAGAGTTATTGGAAGGCAGTCAACCCTAGCAGACAGGAGTCAGGGAAATGGGTGTCTGTGAGGAAAGGGGAGGACAAGGAGTGCAGAGTACCCCTGCAGCTGTTCCCCTCAACAACAAGTATACTGCTTTGGATACTGTTAGGAGGGATGATTTGCGGGGGACGTCACAGTGGTCTGGCATAGGAGCTGGACCCTTGGCTCAGAAGGGAAGTGGGGGAAAAGAGATGGGCTCTTGTAAATGGAGACTCGCTGGTTGGGGAGCAGATAGGAGGTTTGCTGGATGAGTTCAGGGCTCTCAGTTGGTATGTTACCTCCCAGGTGCCAGGGTCAGGGATGTGTCTGATCAAGTCCACAGCATTCTAGAGAGGAGAGCAAACAGCCAGAAGTCATGGTCCGTGTGGGGACCAGTGACGTAACCATAACCATATAACCATTTACGGAGTGGAAACAGGCCATGTTGGCCTTTCGAGTCTGCACCGGTTCACTGATTTTGTGCGCCTTCTTCGGGCATTGGTCCCAGTAGATCTTCATTCAATAACGATGGGCGAATTCACGTAGTTAGAAGTGGGGATGAGATCCTGAAGAGGGATTATGTAGAGTTAGGGAAGAAGTTGAAAAGCAATCTTGGGGTTGCTACCTGTGCCATGTGCTAGTGAAGGTAGAAATAGGAAGTTATGGAGGATGAATGTGTGGCTCAGGAGCTGGGGCAGGGAGCAGGGGTTTAGATTTCTGGATCATTGGGATCTCTTCTGGGGAAAGTCAGACCTGTACAAAAGGGATGGGCTGCACTTGAACTGGAGGAGGACCAATATCCTGGTGGGGAGGGTTTAAACTAGTTTGGCAGGAGGGTGGGAATCAGAATGTATGAAGAGTGAGGAGGAAAAACACCTAGACTGGGAGGGAACAGAATGTAAAAAATACAGGAGGGAAAGATGGTAACCAAAGGAATATATGTGGAGGACAATCTCTCAAGTCCAATAAATAAGGAGGATGAGCTTTAGGCATGGATGGCCACATGGAAATACAATATTGTGGCCATCAGTGAAACTTGGGCATGTTTGGCAGTTAAATATTCCAGGATTCTGTTGTTTTAGGCATGATAAAACAGGGTGGGGGGGGGGCAGAATAAAGGGAGGAGGAGTTGGATTGCTTATTAGAGAGAACATTAGAGCAATGCTGTGGCAGGAAGGTTTGGAGGGATCATCCAGCGAGGCTATTTGGGTAGAAATGAGGAATGGCAGAAGCATGAAAACATTAATAGGAGTGTATTATAGACCACCAAATGGGCTGAGGGATTGCATATATGTGTAATAAACAAGGTGGTAGTTATGGGAGATTTCAACTTTACGCACATTACCTGTGACTCCCATACAGTAAGAGGGCTGGATGGGTTAGAGTTTAAGTGTGTTCAGGAAAGTTTTCTTAATCTGTATGTAGAAAAACCAACTGGAGAACGAGATAGGTCAGGTGAAAGAGGTTTGTGTTGGGGAACACTTTGGGTCTAGTGATCACAATACTTTTAACTTATAGGCTAGTAATGGAAAAGTATAGAAATGGGCCAAAGGTTGAGATTCTTGATTGGAAGAAAGCAAATTTTGAGGGGATGAGAAAAGATTTGGAGAAGAAATTTAAGTTTGGTCCTTTTTTTATTGGTTGGATTAAGGCTTTATATAGTAAACCGGTAGCTAGAGTATTGACGAATGGTTTGATTTCGGAACCGTTTAAACTGACCCGATCTACTCGTCAAGGTTGTCCTTTATCACCAGCTTTATTTGTGTTAGTGATCGAACCTTTGGCACAGTTGATAAGACAAAATACACAGATACAGGGTATTAAAGGGTTAGGTGAGGAGTATAAAATTAATTTATTTGCTGATGACGTATTGGTGTATTTAATAAACCCAGCTCAGTCAGTTTTGCACTTGAAGGAGTGTTTAATACAATATGGATGTCTTTCTGGATATAAAGTTAATTGGGGAAAAAAGTGAAATATTACCGGTAAGTGAAGGAGATTATTCAGCTTATAAAAACATTCTTAATTTGAAATGGATGGATCGAATTAAGTATTTGGGTATAATCATGAATGTTAATTATCAATCTTTATATAAATTAAATTATGTTCCGTTAATTTAAAAAAATTAAAACTGATTTGATGTAAATGGAAAGATCTGCCTATTAATTTATTGGGTAGAATAAATACAATTAAGATGAATATTTTTTTCACGTATACAATATTTATTTCAATCTATTCCGTAATAAAATGGTTAGGGAGTTTTTATGGAGCGGTAAATTTTCAAGAGTAGCCTTGAATAAATTAACTTGGAAATATGACCTAGGGGACTACGTTTACTACATTTTCAAAATTATTATGAAGCAGCCCAATTTAAATTTATTAGTTCATTGATGGATTTGGAACAGCCCCCTAGTTGGGCCAAAATTGAGATGGCAAATATTTTTGCATTTGAAATACATCAATTTTTGTTTAGATGGAATGTAAATTTGTTACAGCAATATAATGTGCCTATATTAAAACATTTAATGAAGCTATGGACAAAGAAAAAGAAAACAATAGGTTCTAGTGGTGAATTGTCGGCCTTGACTCCGTTGTAAAATAATCAACTTATTTCTTTCTCAATACATAATCGAAGTTTATTATATTGGAGATTTAAAGGTGTGGAAAATCTGCGAGATTGTTTTAAAGAAGGTAAATTTTTATCTTTTGATCAGATGAGGGACAGTTATGGTATTGATAAGAATTCTTTGTTTCTTTATTATCAAATTCGATCCTTGGTAAAGCATGTGTTTGGTAGAGATATGATTTTACCTGAAATGACTAAATTTGAGACTTTTCTTATGAAGGTATCAGAGAAGGGTTATATTTCAGTTATGTATCAAATATTACAGGATGGTATGGATAAAAAGGGTTGGGATAAATCTAAAGGTAAATGGGAAGCGGAAATTGGTTTTATTTTTTCCGAGGATGATTGGTCAGATATTTGTTATGATCGTGTAACTTGACTGATAAATGCACGTAATGCAATGATTAACTATAATTTTTTACATCAATTATACTTAACACCTGAAAAGCTAATATATATATACACAATCTTTTTGGAAGAAAGTACAATTGTTTCTGGAATACCTGTATAAGATTAAAATACCTTTAGATCCGACAGTATTTTTATTGGGTAGTTTGCAACCTCTGAAAGGTTTGGGATTAGATAAATTTCAACTTGCTTTTGTATATTTAGCATTATATGTAGCAAAAAAATGTATTGCTAGTACGTGGAAAGATACAAATATGATTGATATTAATAGATGGCATAATGAGATGAAATATTGTTTAATAATGGAAAAAAATTGTGTATGTTTTGCATGATAACTAGTTTTTTTATTAATAAGTGGTTGTTACATTCAAAATATTTACATTTTGATTTACATTGATTAGATTTTAATATGTATGCTTAATTATTTTTTTCTCTCTTTATGGCTCTCCTTTGGAGAGTTGGCTGAAAGGGGGGGTTCTCTTTCTTTTTTCTTTTATATATATATTTATATATATATTTATATATATTTTTTTTATATATATATAAAATGTTCATGTTTAGTTTATTGTTATATATGTTACTTATCTGTATTTTGAATGAATAAATAAAGTTTAAAAAAAAAAGAAAAGATTTGGAGGGTGAGGATTAGAATAAAATATTTTCAGGGAAGGATGTAGCAGATAAATGGAGGATGTTCAAAGAAGAAATTTTGAGAGCACAAAGTTGGTATGTACCTGTGATGATTAAAGGAAAGGCTAGAAACTATAGGGAGTCTTGGTTTTCAAAAGGTATTGGGAACTTGGTTCGGAGGAAGAGGGATGTGAACACTAGGTAAAAACAGCAGGAAATAGGTGAAATGCTTGAGGAATATAAGGAGTGTTTTAAAAAAATCTTAAGAAAGAAATTAGAAAAGCTATAAGGAAATATGAAACTGCTTTGACAGGCAAAGTAAAAATAAATTCAAGGTTTCTATAGGTACATTAAAAGAATAGTGAGGGATAAAATTGGGGCCCCTTGAAGATCGGGGGAAAGGCTCTGTGAGATGTCAGAGGAGATAGGAGAAATTTTAAATGATTTTTTTTCTTCAGTATTCACTAAGGAAAAGAATATTGAGCCAGATGAAGTGAAGAAATATGGTAGGGAGGTCATGAATAAAAAGGATTAATGAGGAGATAGTGTTGGATATATGGAAAAAAAGATCAAGGTGGATAAATCTCCAGGTCCTGACAAAATATTCCCTAGGACCCTGAGGGAGGTTAGTGAACACATAGTGGGGGGGGGGTTGACAGAAATATTTAAAATGTCACTGGCCACGGGAGAGGTGCCGGAGGACTGGAGGGTGGCTCGTGTTATTCCACTGTTCAAAAAAGGATCCAAAAGTAAACCTGGTAATTATAAGCCTGTAAGTCTGATGTCAGTGGTAGGTAAATTCATGGAAAGTGTACTTAGAGATGGTATTTACAACTATTTGGAAGGGCAGGGATTGATTTGGAGTAGTCAACATGGTTTTGTACATGTTAGATCATGTCTAATAAATCTTGTAGCGTTTTTCGAGGAAGTTACTAAAGAGGTTGCTGAGGGGAAGGCGGTGGATGTTGTCCATTTGGAATTTAGTGAGGCTTTTGACAAGGTTCCTCATGAGAGGTTAGTAAGGAAGGTGGAAGCATCGCCTCCGGCTTGCGCATCGCCTCCGGCTTGCGCATCGCCTCCGGCTTGCGCATCGCCTCGAGTGATGAAGTAGTGAAATGGATTCAAGAATGGTTGGATGGGAGATGCAAGAGAGTAGTGGAGGAAAATTGTTGAATTGGAGGCAGATGATTAGTGGAGTACCTCAGGGATCAGTTCTGGGTCCACTGCTGTTTGTCATATATATTAATGATCTAGATCAGGGGTGTCAAACTCATATTCACGGAGGGCCAAAATTAAAAACTTGGACTAAGTCGAGGGCCGAACTAAATATTTATTGAAAATTTTCAACAACATCTGCATGTTTTCTCTTCTTTCAACATATGTAATGTTAAACTTTTTCTTATTAAAATAAATGTTTAATAATAGTTTTGGATAAACTCTTTCCAGAAGCATTAACAAATGAGAAATAAAATATTCAATAAATAATATTTCTCTATAGAGGATTTGTCAAATGTTGCTAGTATGCTGTCGAATAGTAAAATCTGAGGGCTATTGAGAATGTGGGAGAATAACATGATTCCTGAAACAATCAAATGGGTGACTGATTGTGGGCATGAACTCTAGCAGGGTTATTTGCCATGCCCTTTTTCCATTGGTACAAATATCCTTTGATTTACACACTTTTCAAGTTTTATGCCTAATGAGCTTGTATCCAGGTGCAGGACCATTTTTAACCAGGAATATATTATCACTGTGACATGAAACTATTGGAAGATCGTTTTATCCTGAGATTAAACTTCATAATACTTACTCAGGCCTGTGTGCGGGAGGGCAGGGTTTGCGGGCGATCGGGTTGGACAATGACAGTGCGGGAGCATCGGCTCTCGCTGCAGGGCGGCATCTTGGCGGATCAGCGGCCCCGTCACCGTGAGTCGCGGATCGGCCTGCGGCAGGGAGGTGGAGTGGGCAACGGTCCTGGCGAGGTCAGGCCTGAGGCCTCCGGTTCTGGGCGCTGGGAAGCGGCCTTGGCTTCCCCTGACACCGGCCAGGCCCCAAAACCAGAGTCCATGGTGAGACCCTGCAACGTAAACAGAGGAGGTGGGGGCAATTAGCAGGCTGACGCCAATGCATTCTGGGATTTGTTGTATTACTGTGCATGCACTATACTGGCGCGGCAGCCAGCGGGCCATCTCTAATACATTTTTGAAATGATCTTGCAGGCCAAATATAATTATATCACGGGCCAAATTTGGCCCGCGGGCCAGAGTTTGACGTGCGTGATCTAGATGATCGGGTGGCAAATTGGATTAGTAAATTTGCATATGATACAAAGATTGGTGGTATTGTGGACAGTGAAGATTATCAAAGCTTACAGGGTGATTATAGGAAAGTTAGAAGAGTGGGTTGGAAGATGGCAGATGAAGTTTAATACTGATAAATGTGAAGTGTTACATTTTGGTAGGACTAATCAAAACTGGTCATACATGTTAAATGTTAGACAATTGAAGAGTGCAGTGGAACAGAGGGTTTTAGGAGTCATGGTACGTAATTCACATGTAGATAGGGTGGTGAAGAAGACATTTGGTATGTTGGGTTTCATAAATGAGAGTACTGAGTACAGGAGTTGGGAGGCCAAATTTGGAATATTGTGCGCAATTTTGGTCACCGAATTACAGGAAGAATATAAACAGAATAGAGAGAGTGCAGAGGAGGTTTGACTGGGTTTCAGGGTTTGAGTTACAGAGAAAGGTTAAGTAGGCTGGGATTTTATTCCCTGGTGCATAGAAGGTTGAGGGGTGATTTGATAGAAGTATTCAAAATTATAAGGGGGGCAAATAGTCAATGTGGGTAGACTTTTTCCATTGAGAGTGTAAAATAAGAGGGCAAGGATTGAGAGTAAAAGGGGAAAAGTTTAGGGGAAACATGAGGGGGAATTTCTTTATGCAGAGGGTGGGTATGGAATGAACTTCAGGCAGAGGTGGTAGAAGCGAGATCAATGTTAATATTTAAGGAAAAAAGTTGGATAAGTATATGGATGGGAGAGGTATGGAGGGTTATGGGCCGAATGTGGGACAGTGGGAGAAATTGTTCGGCATAGTCTAGAAGGGCCGAACTGGCCCTTGTGCTGTAAAGAGTTATATGGTTATGTGAGGAGTTTGAGAAGGTTTGGTATGTCACCAAAGACTCAATATTTCTAGATGTACCATTGAGAGCATTTTGTTGGGTTGTCTGGTATGGAGATGTCAATGCAGAGAACAGGAAACAACGCCAGAGTTGTTAACTCAGCCAGTAACATCATGGGCACCAGTCTTTACTTCATCTGCAAGAGGCAGCCTCTATCCTCAAGGATCCTCACCACCCTGTCCATGCCCTCTTCACACTGCTACCATCAGGAAGGAGGTATAGGAGCCTGAAGACGAACACCCAGTGACACAAGGACAGTTTCTTCCCCTCTGCCATCAGATTTCTGAATGGACAATGAACCACAGACATGACCTCACTGTTGCACTATTTATTTATTTTTGAAATGTAACTTACAGCAATATTTGTGCTTTAATACTACGCAAAACAACGAATTTTGTGACATGTTCACGACAATAAATTCTGATTTTAATTAGTTGGGTTCACTTCCACAAAAAATGGATAATCTTTTCCAAGTTATCACATCCACATTCGCTACAATACTGGATTGGAGATGGTGGCATCCAATTTGTGATGACACATTGGGTTTCTGTGAAGAGCTGCCCTTGCATTTGGCCATTGAGTCATTTTGTGTATATTTTTTCTCTTGCTGAAATCTGGTGAGCGTGTTTGTGGTTCAACTCCTGGCTATCCTCAGCAAACAATGGTCCATAAAAGACTTTCTCAATGTCAGAATAGCAAAACCAAGGACTTTGAATGTGTAGTAATGTAGGAAATCTGTCAGCCAGTTTGCCTTGAGAAGCTCCCTTACATAGCAATGAAGCAGATTTGATAGTTTATTGTGAATATTTCTGTTTTGTGGATCCAAAATTATGCAGAAGAATGGTCTTTTTGTGAGCTGGTGCACAAAGCCAAGCTTTTCCATGTATCTTTGTACACATTGAAAATAAACAATAATTGGCAGGATATGGGCATTTGTGACAGGACCAGCATCTATTGTCTCTAATTCAGCCATTCTCAACTTTTTTTTTTGTCTATGTCCCCCTCCCCTAGGACTCTGCTCAAAGTTTATGGGCACCCTTCCTGTGAAGCAGTCAAGTTTTGTTGGTTTCTTCCATACCTGTATATATTTTTTAAAAGTGGAAAAAAATTATTATGCAGTGTAAAAATGAGGCTTTTATGTGCTGGGGCCCTTATTGAGAAATTGCTGGTGAGAAATTGCTGGTGATGATACTTTTCTAAACCACTATAATCCATGTTGGATAGGTTTCCAAGATTTTTGTTCTGGCAAGAACAGAGGAATGGTGATGTATTACCAATTCTGCATTCTGTATGGCATGGAGAGGAACATGTGTTTGGGAGCTTCTCCATTCATTCCAAGTTGTATAGACTACTGGTACAGGAAGTACTGTCAGAGATGCCACAGCTCATTTCTGTGTTGCGCGACATACAAGGTTGTACACGCTGCAGGCATGATATGTCATTGGTGGAAGGGTTAATGTTGTAATAGTGGAGATAATGGGATTGAAGTAGGCAACGTTGTTAGAGTGGTATTGATTTTTAACATTCAAGCATGATGGGGTTGCAGCACATTCTGCGTTTTATCATTGATGAACAAGGAATCATAAATTATGTCACTTACCACAGAATTTTCTGCTCTTGTAGCCATTGTTTCGAGGCCAGTCGGGTTAAGTTTCAAACCATTGGTGGTTATTACCTGCCACTTTGTCATGAATAGCCCAACCTTGAATGTTAGCTACATTGTGCTGTGTGGAGTTGCCGACTGTTTCATTTGTTGAGGGGTTGTGAATTGAAATGAATGCTGTACAATTATCAGTAAGCTTTTCACCTAGTGAAGAAGGGGTGTGGATGAAGCAGCTGAAGATGGCTAGACTTGGAATTCTCAGTGGATACCCCAAAATAGTATTCACATCCACTTCTGTTGGATGGTCATTTTTTTTGTTAAACAAATACAGATCATTGTGTTGGTCCTGATGGCGTTTTGTGCTTGCAGGTTAATTTCTTTTCTTTGACTGTAGACAGATCAAGGGCTACGTTGCAAGATGCCTTTATGATATAATGAGGAAGAAGCCTTGTGGAAGTTGGGCAGTAATCCACTGAGTATCTGCCTCTCAGCTGACATGCCTCTTTACCAAAGGCTTACATTGAAAACATTCCTTTCAATATTTAGTGATGAATGACGTGACATCCAGATCATCAAGATTGGTGCAGAATGGTAATCGTAGCATTTAGTGCAATGCTATTACACCACCAGTGACCCGAGTTTGAATCTGGCGCTCTACGTAAGGAGTTTGTATGTTCCCCCACGTGTCTGCGTGTGTTTCCTCCCATATCTCTAGTTTCCTCCCACCTTTCAAAATGTATGGGGGGGCCAGTTTGCAGGTTAATTGGGGTATTTGGATGGCAATGGCTCATGGGCTAGAAGGGCCTGTTACCATGCTGTACATCTACATTTAAAATCTGCTGTCTATTTAAACTACTTTTGATAGTCATTCCTGTAGTTAATGTGGCACTGATTATTTGGATGGAAGTTAATTACTTGAAGGACAAATGTGATCATATAAATAATAAGAGTTGACCCTCACCCCTGATCTACCATTCCTTTATATCATGTCTGATTTACTCCCTTCCTGACTGATGACATGAGAGACTGCAGATGTTGAAATCTGGAGAACAAATATCTCTTGGACCTGCTGACTTCACCCAATAGTTTCTGCCATATATCTAAACCATAACCTATCAGAGCAGAAATAGGCTATTCAGCTCATCGAGTTTGCCCCGCCATTTAATCATGAGCTGATCCATTTCTCCACTCAGCCCCACTGCCCGGCCTTCTCCCCATAACCTATGATGCCCTGGCTAATAAAGAACCTATCTATCTCCTTTAAATACACTCAATGATCAGGCCTCCAGAACAGCCTGTTTTGTCACCCACTGGCTCAAGAAATTCATACACATCTCTGTTCTATTTTAAAGTTGTGCCCTCTTGTCTTAGACTCTCCCACTATGGGAAACAACCTTTCCACCTCCTCTCTGTCCAGGGTTTTCAACATTAGAAAAGCTTCAAAGAGATTTTCTTCCCACCCCCCATCATTCTTCTAAATTCCATGAGTACAGGCCAAGAGCTGTCAAACGTTCCTCCTTATGAACCTCCTCTGACATCAGCACATCCTTTCTTAAATGAAGTGCCCAAAACTGCTCATAATGCTCCGTGAGGGCTCACCAGTGTGTTATAAAGCCTCAAATCATATCCCTGTATTCTGTTCCTCTTGAAATGAATGCCAGCGTTTCATTTGCCTTCTTCACCTCTGACTCAACCTGCAAGTTTACCTTCAGGCTATCCTGCACAAGAACTTCCAGGTCCCTTTGTGTTTGGGCATTTTCAATTTTATCCCCATTTAGAAAATAGTCTGCCCGTTTATTTTTTTTCTACCAAAGTGATGGCCGTACACTTTCCAAATCTAACCTTAAATCTTTCACTCCACTAAAATCCATCAATCTGTTATGACTGAACTCGATGGATGAGCCCTCCATTGTCGAGAGGTTTTTTTAAAGTGTAGAATTTATCTTTGTTTAAGTCCTAAATGGGGTAGCCCTGTGAAAAGCATCCTTTCTACATCCAATCTTTGCAGTTGAGACCACTTCTTGTTCATCTACACTCTGCCACCATGCTGTTCTTCTTAACTAAGGACATGCACTTGTGTGTCCATTGCTCGATGGGTTTATGGAGAAGCATATAGCAAAACTCCAATCATTCATGGCCACTCATCAATGAGATGTGGTATTTGTTTTTTTCTGTGGTTGAACGGCCAATCGTAATGCCACCGTCGAGGAGCTCTTAATACTTAACCTCTGGAGAGGCTTGGGCATCTAATTTGTGGCTTGAGAATGAACGCAGAGATGTGGTGGACGAGTTACCCTTTGTCTGTGGTCTATACTCCTCCCTCTCCCTTTCTACCCTTAGCCTCAGCCATTCATTCAGACACATGTCTCATACCTTGCTCCGGTGGATGCTGCGAGACCGGCGGAGTTTCTCCAGCGATTGTGTGTGTTATGAGGAGATTGATCCACTGGGAGCCCACATGGGCTGGAGAGAGAGAGAGAGAGATGTGACTGCAGGTGCTGAAGGGTGGAGCAAAAAAAAATCTGCTGGAAAACTCAGCAACCACAGTGGGAGAAAAAGAATTGTGGACGTTGGCTTCAATAAGGTTGAGAAGACCATTAAACTTCGTCGTGCAATTCTCATCTTGCTGCCTCCAGTTTAGAAGCAATCCTTGTTTAATCAGAAGGATTATTTTGACCTTTTTTGCATTACTGCTTGTCTAACTCAGTAGAGGAAGAAAGCGGAGGTTGCCTCCGACTGCAGCGTCTTTGTTAACATTCATCAAATCCTCTGTAGCCAAGGTGCTGCAACACTCATTTTGAGTTCGACTGCGTTTCGAGTCGCGCTTTGTCTCCAACTGAATTCTATCAGGTCACACGGGTCCCAGCTCTTTGCTAAAGATGCGGGTGATATGTCTCCAAACTGCCCCCACTCCTCTCACCCTGTAGCCTAAGAACCCAAACTCCCTTCCCCGACCTGATCTCGAAGCTCCGCTCTTGCCACACCACGGCCCAATGATTGACAGCGGACGGGCGGGGCTTTAGCTGAGTGACGTGCTGCTTTGAGGGGCAAGGCGAATGGCCACGGAGCGTGGTCAGCACGAGGGAAGGCGGGGCCACCACGGGGCGTGGCTACCGGCCAGTGATTGGCAGGAGCAGGCAGACCGGCGACAGGCACTTAAAGAGCCCGGGGCAGCGCCGGGGAAGAGCAGATTACGTGCGGCCGGGACAAGTGCATTGGAACCTGCAGTCGTGGTTTGCATTTGATTTACCTCACGTTGATTTCACGGGGCAGGGAGGGTGCATTGAAATCTCTCCTCCCCCCCCCCCCTCCCTCCTTCCCCTCCCTTCCTCCCTGCTGTGCTCGTTGCAGCCTGCTCCGGGAGCGAGATGCACACCACTCAGAAGGACACCACCTTCACCAAGATCTTCGTCGGCGGCCTGCCCTACCACACCACCGACGCGTCGCTCCGCAAGTACTTCGAGGTCTTCGGCGACATCGAGGAGGCGGTGGTCATCACCGACCGGCAGACCGGCAAGTCCCGCGGCTACGGTTTTGTAAGTAGCCCGCTCAGTAATAAGGGGGCGGGTTGAAGGTTCAGCAGCTGCCTGAGCCTTGTTGCTCTGCTTGTGTTTACTGACGCCGGGTTTGTTCCTCCTCCCCCGGTTCCTCTACCTTGTATCCAGGTGACCATGGCAGACCGGGCGGCGGCGGAGCGGGCATGCAAAGACCCCAATCCCATCATCGACGGCAGAAAGGCTAACGTTAACCTGGCGTACCTGGGGGCGAAGCCCCGCATCATGCAACCAGGTGAGTGAGCAGAGGGGTGGATGCAGAGCAGCAACCCTCATTCAACCAATTGGGGAAAAAAACAAAGCCGGCTTCAACCCCAAACGTCCTGAGTAGGGAAAGAACGTTTTGTCTTTTCATTCGGGTCAGCAAATGAATCTGGGCACTGATGTGAATTCGGTGCCTGCAGCCTTGTAACCGCGTGCATCTGGTTGTCTCGACAGGTTTCGCTTTCGGAGTACAGCAGATTCACCCCGCTTTTGTGCCCCGGCCTTATGGGTGAGTGCCGACCCCCTCCTCCCGCTGCAGTTACCCGCTTTCCGTTCCACTTCTAATGTCTTCCAACTCCACAGACCTGCGGTTAATTCGACTTGCCTTGCTCAATGCAGCACTGTAAATGAAAGTCATCTAGAAAGTGATTATTTAGCTCTGCTATTCTCACTCTGTCACAGGACGGATGTAGTTTAGCATCTTTTAATGATCAGCTTAAAGCTTGTAGAAAGAGAAAACTACATCCACAGTATTGTGCTGTGCAACTTCTCAACGAGTCAAGTTCTGAAAGCGATTCCGTTCGACCACCCGGACGCAAAGCCTTGGTGCTGTACAACGGTGTTTATGTACTTATTTTAACAGGTCGACTTTGCCTCCTTTTGGCTTGACTCAATTATATGTATTTCTTTCTGATCTGACAGGGATCGTTTACAGTTAAGATAACATGATGATGAGAGAAGGATTTGATGATATGAGGTGGAATAGTTACCGAATGAGCAGATCTTAAACTGTAACCAGTAGACTCAAACACTCAAACAAGCTAAAAATGGTGATTAACTGTTGCATGTACGTTATTTCTTCAAGTGTAATAGAGCTGCGTGTGCTTTTTGACTTTTAATGAAGTGGTGTTTAGAGCTCAACGAGTAAACTGCGTGCTTTTTTTAATGAAGAGAGCTGTAGTGAGGACTTTTCGGGAGTTTTCTTTGTTCAAGAGTGTTGATTTGTTTTGCCATTGTGAGCAAGGGGGACCCACTTTATTTTGCTTTGTTGCTGTAGCCTGATTTCCAGTTTAACAATTCAGTTTCTGGGTTGTAGTGAGTGCTAAATCTTTGTGTGACTTTTTTTTATTACCAAATCCACTCTTTGCGTGCATGTTGCCATGTTTCTTAATTTTTATTTTGGTTTGGTTGTTTTTTTTATTTTGTTAACACAAGTGCATTCACTGTATGTTCTATGAAGTCTTGGATACAATAATTGATCATTATTCACAATATCATAATTAAGCATGATTTCCAAGTGCTACATTTCCTAAAGACTTTTTTAAACATTGGTCTGTCCAATTCTAGTTTAGGCACAATATCTCATTATTGTAAAGATAATTCAGCGCATCCTGTAGCACTTCAGTGGTTGGACCAATGGATTTGACAGTTTTTTAAAAAAAATATATATTTTGTAGCCTTGAGCTATGCATTCATTTAAATAGTCTACACAAATATTATCTCATAAAAGGTAGAACACATGCAAGGGAAAAATTATTTTTTTTTACCAGTAAGTTTTGGGCAGCTATATCATGTTCCATGACTTTTTAACATTGTTTAAGAATAGCAGAATATAAAATGTGAGCATCTGCAAGCCCATAATAAAAGTTGTTGGTCAGGTGTACATTTGAAAGAACTATACACCTATTTTCAGTCTTCTAATCTGTCCCCCCCATGAATAAATGATGATCTATAAACAATGAATTCAGTAAATAATGAATGAGTAAAGCAATGATACAGATGGAAAATAGCAAGTGGCTTTAAGTTTTAAAAAGGTGGAGTGGTTATTTCATTATATGCAGTGATCCGAAGGTCTCATCTAATTTTTATGTTCAGATCCAATTCAACACAAGATCTTTTTCATCAGGCCATCTGTCCAAATCAATCTAACTTGCAACAATTATTTGATTAAAATACTTGGTATCCAATTCTTTAGATCACATCAAAATTTTATTCTTCTTCCCAATAACAACCATGCGCAGAATTTGGTGAGACCAGATCCAACTGGATCATGTTGCAATTGTAGAATTGACTTTTTTTTACAGTAACATGTTTGACAATTGCAGATCGAACAGTTTTTGGTTGTGATCCTTGTGGGTTATGTATGTAAGGAAAGTTGCTCACTTTACCTTGTTCAGATATTCCTCTTTTGATAGATCCCTTCAGCTGAAAATTAAAAATAGAGTAGGGAGTCATACTGCAGCCTGTCTTGTCAGTCAGCCAGCCTGAAATGGCACAGGCTTGGGAGTGTGCTGAATTCCCTTGAGTTTAAAGGAGAATGACCCTCAGGGGCTCGGGTTTCACATTCCAGCACCTGTTCTGTTTTTAGTGGGTTTCAAGCAAAAGTCCAACAACTCTCGCCCATGTCTCAACACAAATAGACTCACCAGTATCTGATAAAGGGCTCTTTTTTTTAAATACATCTTAACACAACAGCAACTCATACCAAATGTTCTGCCCAATGTTGATGTGCACAGCAAAAAATATACTGACAACAAAAGAGGAAAAATATTTACAATGATAATACCAGAATTAAGATTTTGTAAGCTTCAGGAGGAATGAACAATCGGCTTTTTCCCCCTTGAAGATGAGATTAATGATTTTATAGATACTACTTCTTGTAGAGACTCTAATTCCAGAGGGCATTATGATAGTTATTAAAGTATGCATCAGGAATTAAGGGGATTCTATTTTACTTCATGGAGAGAATATGAAATTTGCCACCACTCGGAAGTATTTGGGGATGATTTAGTTATATAGCAATAGAAGAGAATGTTGATTGATCTAGAGTAGAAAGAGGTGACTGTGGAGCATAAATGAGCTGCTGTGTGCTTGTGCTCGAACTCAATAGTTCAATATTTATGCCCATGGAAAAAGATGGATTCTAATTAATTTGTCTTAATTACCACTTATTGACTACAAACAAGTTACTTCTCACAAGTTGTGAAATATAAGCTTAAAATTGTCACCTGCCATAGAAAATTCAGTGATTAAAGCATAAAGTCTGCAGTAACTTCTCGGATAATGCACTGGGCATTATTTGTACATGTACATTACGTACCACAGAAAATATATTGTTTAAAATGTCAGTTTTCAGTAGGGAATGCCAGTAACATTTTCTTTACATCTGTCAACAAATTACCTGTTTTCTGCAACAAGTATTTGTTTACATTAAATACTATTGACACTTTCTGTTTTGCTCCTTGGTATCTGCAATAGTATGTTATTGTTGATGATGCAGGATATCATACTGGGTGGGCGACTGATTCTTTTCCGTAATGTGGGATGATCAGGAACATTGGAACTTAATTCTCTACCTCATGGTTCGTATCCCTTTAGGAGGCCTCCTCTGTGGTTTGACTTTGCAGTATTTGATGTGGGTGACAGATCAGCAATGAATAGAAAGTGGGGAATGGCACTGAGAACAGGTTATGCTGAGTTGCTTAGTCTCACACAAATGATGCAAAACTGCTGTGTACATGGGCAATTAGAACCCCAGCGAACCATTGTTTGAATCCAGCATTGTCTGTAAGGAATTTGTACGTTCTCCCCATGACCTGCGTGTGTTTCCTCCAGGTGCTCCGGCTTCCTCCACCTTCCAAAAACATTCGGGTGTAATTGGGCAGCTTGGGTTTAAATGGCTGGAATTGGCTTCTATCATTTTGTAAAATAAATAACATTTTGATTCAGGAATTGCAGTTTGTTCAGACAGATGAGATTGGTGACAGATCATCAGAAATACACAAAAAATGCAAAAAATTATATAATTGGCAACTGAATTTCAAAATAGACAAATGCAAGGCAAAATATTTTGGCAGAAAGAATAAAGATGAAATATATAATTTTTACTGAGTAAAGTAACAATATGGTTTCATAAAGCCACTATTTTAAAATAATGCAACCAAACATGGGTTTATTTGTTGTGGGGACAGAATGCAAAGTGGAGAGGTAATTTTTGTACTAACAAGTTGAAAGTACACTTGGGAGTATAGATTTCCACATTCTAAAGAGATTTGAACCATTCGAGGAGATGGGGTGGGGGGGGAGAAACTCAACCAATGCCAGAATTAAGAAATTGTTTGTGTGGGTGGGGGGGGGGGGGAATGACGAGCCTTAAACTATTTTTCTCCACAGAACAGAAGAGTGAGTGGTAACCTGACTTCAGAATCAGAATTTATTGTCATGAACGTGTGCCATGAAATTTGTTGTTTTGCAGCAGTGTCAATAGTGCATTACTTGTGCCAAATTGCTACAAGTTGCATTCCCATAAATAAATAAATAGATGGATTGGTGTAAAAGAAAAGAAAAAGTGAGGTAGTGTCTGTGATTCGTTGTCCAATCAGAAATCTGATGGCAGAGGGGAAGAAGCTGTTTTTGTACAGCTGGATGTTTGTCTTCCTGATGGCAGCAGTGTGAAGAGGGCATGGCCTGGGTGGTGAAGGTCCTTGAGGATAGTAGGAGGAAAGGTTTAATGAGTATAACTGTTGCAACTGTGGGTCAAGCCTGAAGAGATGTCATTAATATGAGGAATAAATCTAAAGGAGAATTCAAAGCAAAACTTTGTCCACCACTTGATTGGAATGTGGGATTTGCTACCCCAAGGAGTGATTAATTGAATAGCGCACATTTTTAAAGAGAAGCTAGTCAAACGATGAAAAGACGAGGAATGGAAACCTGTTTTTATTGGGGTTTATTAATGAGCGACTGTGGATGGGAAACAGAGGCATGGATCAGCTGTGAGGATGCTATTTCTCTGTGACGACGTGATGGAGCAGACTTTCCCACAGATATTACGAGATTCACTTTGGAGATTCTTGTGAGTCGTGGGTCCCTGATCAAAGAGTAGAACTTCAAAGGCCAACGTCCAGTGGATTGACATACCAAACATAATGCTGGACGTGAACTAGGTACATTACTGAGGAGATGACTCAGCTTTTTTGATATCAGAAGTGAGACATTTACTTATAGCAGCTATATGAAGTGCCATGTTTGCTAAACATGCACCAATAATTCTATTGTAATAGAGTAGTGATATGTTGCAAAATGTAGTGTGGTGGGAAGTATTAGTGAAGCTTAGGGAGTTTCATGCTTACAGTTCTTGAGCTAAGCTTAAGAACTATAGGCATGAAAGTTGAAGCAATGGAAATCAAGAATTCAGTGTCTGATGAATGAGGTGATCTTGAGAGGATTATAAAGCTGGTAGTAGTTATAGAAAAATGAGTGAGGCCTTAGAAAGATTTGGAAATAATAACTTTGTAGAATCACGAGTGAACCTGGTTGATAAGGACCAGTATGGCAGCTGAACAAAGTTTCCTCTATTTTTGGGGTACAACCTAAGAGATTTTAGAAGGACTTGTCCTTACAAAGGATGTCTATTTCCCCTTTGCCTTCACATGTAGGATTGGCATTGTTGTGTTCCTGCTTCATAAACCCAGTGAACTCTAAGGGAACACCACTGACTATTTTGGGTACTTTCAAATTGTGTACGAGAGGATTGAAATATAACATGCATTTTATTTTGGAAACTATCCTAACTCGTTTTGTTGTTTAGCTTGTTTTTTGTTCACTGTTGCTGATTGCTGTCAGCAACCTTTAGTTAGTCGATGGAAAATCGTTCTATTGAACTAGAGAATTCTAGTTTTATACACGTGTTAACCTGCAGCTATCTCTAATTATTGGGAAATAATTGAGCAAAGCTGAGGTTGAGTTGGTGAATCTGTAACCTAATCAAACACTAAATGTATTACTATAGATCTTTATAATGCTAACTTTTATAAATAATATCTAATTGTGTCTATAACGTAACTATATAAGTGGCAGAGTTTGAATCCCAGCCTTGACATTATTTGAATACTGCTGCTGTTATTGAAGCCTCACTAGGATATTACATTGTGCTGGAGTATTCTGCCTGGAAGAAGACTAAAGATAGTGCTGCCTTGTGTTGCAATTGCCTCACTTTGATTGCATTGGGTATCTTCAGGCTGCTCTGCCCTTCCTCTTCTTTGATCAAAGATGTTAGGAAAGGCGATAGTGATCAGTGAAGAGCTTTTTTTAAAAAAAAAATGTTTCCATTTTAGTTGAGACAATTTTATTTCTGTAACTTAAAACCCAAAAGAATTGTACCTTTATAATTCAAAATATGTTTCTTCTGTACCTTAATAATTATTCAAAATATGTTTCTTCACAGGGAATAAGTCAGATGCCATATCTATATAACAAGGCAACATCAGCCTGCAGTTTTAATGTAAACAAGAGTAGAAAAAGATAAAGAATCTCAGGGTTGTATGTGATGTCATGTAACGATGCACTCTTGACAATAAATCTGAATTACGACGGTGGTTCATGTACATGGTCTTTTTGGCATGGTTCAGGAGTCTTTGTTTCTAAATTGGATCCCAGTTTTCCATGTAGGACTCCTTGTGCTACTCTTCCATCATCGTAAACGTGGACCAGATGAAAGGGGCCCTTTTACAATTGAAGGATTTTTTTTTGTTGCAGCAAATAGGCATGTAGATTCTAGGAGATTGTGTACTGATAATTGACACTATGATCTTATGATTGCAACTAGTGTTTATTGTTGGAAAATAAGAATGATATTGTACTTAATAACTTCCACTGAGCATTGTTAGGAAAGTTGTTTTCCAAGAAGTAATATTGTGAAAATAATCGAAAGAACATTAAGGGACTTTCCCTTAATGCTTTCAATCTCTTTTATTGACCAGTAGAAAGTGATACAATTTACGAACCAGGCCAGCGTTGGATTCCATGCATCTTTTATTCACAAAGCACCTGATTTTTTTGAAAATTTTGTGTCTGTTTGTTCCTTACACAGACAATAACTTGCAAAATTTAGAGAAACTTAAAAACTGCAGGTGTTGGAATCTTGAGCAAACAAAAGAATTTCTGGAAGAATTCCATAGGTCAGAGAGCATCCATGGGTAGAAATGGTAAGTTAACATTTCAAGTTGGGACCCTTTAGGGTTTTGACCTGAAGTATTGGCTGACGGACAGCACAGCAGTTAGTGTGGTGCCAGACAACCCAGGCTTGAATCAGGCACTGTCAAAAAGGAGTTTGCGTATTGTATTCTCCTTGTGTCTGTGAGAGTCTCCTCTGGGTTCTCTTGTTTCCTCCCTCCTTTCTAAACTTGCGGGAGTTGTAGGATAATTTGGGTAATTGGGCAGCATGGTCTTGAAGACTGGAAGATCCCATTACTGTGCTGTATGTCTTTAAACAAAAAATTACTGCCTATGGATACTGTCTGACCTACCGAATTTCTCTAGCAATTCTTCTGGTGCTCAACGTGCAGAATTTGATGGTTTTCCCCATGTTTTATTGCACACAGAATAATGCAAAGAATTTCTGGACGAATTCCCAATCAGACACTTGCTCTCTTTGTTTTCCTGAAACTGGAAAAGTGAATGCCATGTGCTTCTGACAACAGCACCTGAGCTGATGTGGACTTTGTCATTCAGCTGAGTGAATTTTTTCAGTGAACTGCATTGAGAAATGAAATTGATTTGCTTCTAATATATAAAGCAGGACTGCAAGGCAGTATGATTGAAGAAAACTGCAAGTAAGGTGCTCATCTAGCTTAAAGCTGTGTCTATCCAGCTCTTTGCTGGCCAAAATGGTGGGTTTTAAAGTTCAGTCCATACCCCACAATAACATTTTTGATGAAGGAAAGTTATGCATTACACTAATTTTGTGTGTGGAATGCAGGGAGCCATTTGGTGAACTCCTTTCTGGGTACTTTAGGGAGTAGAGCAACTTGGAAGATATAACCATATTCAGTGATGGGTAATGCACATTGGCTTTCTGAAAGCAAACAATTATATAATTTTCCCTCAGTCTCTGCAAGTCAAGTTCTTCCCCCTCACTGTGATATGTTCTCTTTTCATAACCCCCTCAAAAAATCTTTGTCTTTTAGTGTTTTTCTTTGTCTTTTGCGTGTCATTAGGTGGATCGTTGCAGCCATCTGATGGGGGTCCAGGTCCTTAAGTTTTCGTTATGTCCAAGGACTTCCTGTGACCTTTTCCCTGAATGTAATGCACATGTACTGTGGTTCAGTGCTGTGTTTTTTTTAATAGTGTCTGTGGCTCCACTATTGAAGCCCCATGGTGACAAGTGAGAGCCTCACTAGATTACATGTGTAGAGTGATCTTGCAGTGTGACCATTTGTTTATCACCTTGTGGCCTTTGTTTTGTACCTTTATTTTAATTTGGTTTGGTTTTTTTTTGCCTGTGTTTTTTTTTAATTAGGTGATGGGGTTGTGGATCTGTGATTATGTATTAATGAGTGCTGAGAAATGCAAAGCATTACATAGGGTTGCCATGATATTTCAGTGAAAAATGTAGACAAAAATATCAACAGGTTTATCAGTATGATAGTGAAATATTGTCAGGGAAATTACTTGAAAGAATTCTGAATTTTCAGCAATTATCCAAAAACCTGTTGGAACATGAGAGATGCAGAATGTTTGTAATTTGTTTGATGTTATTTTTGTTTCCGGCTAGAATGAGTATTCATTCACCCTGCTAACCAAACGAAACAGGTAATTATCAATATAAAATAAAAATATCAATATTTGTGTTAAAATCACATAATATGCAAATGTTTCAATTTCTGATCACAACATAGTTGGCCAAGTATTCCCATAAAATCTGTTACGCTGATTCAGAGGGTAAATGTTGGAGAATTAAATCTTCCCTTATTGTGGCAACCCTATATATGCACAATAACATCTAGAATCTTTCTTTTTTAAAACAAAGTGTGGACAAATCGAGCTGAAAATGGAGCTAGCCAATTTTTTTTACTGGCATTTTCTTCCTTCTCCCTACAGGATTCCTGCTCACTATGTCTATCCTCAGGCCTTCATGCAGCCTGGAGTCGTCATCCCACACGTCCAACCTGCAGCCGCCGCGTCTCCTTATATCGACTACACGGGCACTGCGTACGCGCAGTATTCTGCGGCCACGGCTGCAGCAGCCGCGGCCGCTGCCTACGAGCAGTACCCTTACGCTGCTTCCCCTGCGGCCGCAGCGGCGGCTGCTGGTTACGTCACCGCTGCCGGGTACAGCTACGCGGTGCAGCAACCCCTGCCGAGTGCAGCACCCGGGGCCTCTGCAGCTGCAGCCTTCAGCCAATATCAGCCCCAGCAGCTGCAAACAGATCGCATGCAATAACAGTGGGACATTAATTTTTAAAAAATAACTAAAAGTGCACACTACTTTTAGAATCTGGAGAGCCACCGTTTATTCCATAACTCCCCAACCAATTACAGTTACCGCAACACAGATAATGGACATGAGGGTGGGGGTTAACAAAGTATTCTACTTTCTGATAAGAGAAAAAATATTTTTCCAGCTTTTGATTACTGCAAACTGTGCTATATATTGTCATAATAGGAGAAGATGGAACAGCAGAAAATGTTTTTTTTTTGTTTACGATCAAGAAAATCTGTTAAGGTACAAGTCCAAAGCCTTCAACCAGTCTGCAACTTAACATGCATTAACAACAGGATATAACATAGTATAATTGCTTTGTGAACACTGTTTCTTCATCAGGGAAATCGCTGCAATACTTTCAGCCTGTACCAACAGCAGGAGCTGCATGCAATAACACTGCAACATGCAATAATAACTAAAAAAAAATATGAAATGTGCACATCAGGGGGTTAGTGAGATACAGAGACAATTCTACTCTATGGTAATGAATACCGTATGAATTTTAAAGCACTGAATGTCATTCTTTTTTTAAAACTCTGACCTATGCAAAGTATTTGGGATATCTGAAGTCTCTAGGGCATCGAACAATCAAAGCATATGACCATGTGGTCTGATGGACAGGCGCTGAAGTTATTTATTTTTTTTTAGTTTATTGTTCTCTAATATGCATGAATGGAACTTTGAGCAGGTGATCTGGATTTAACGCACAGAACAGCTGTGCGGACAATCAATAAGGCAGACAGTTCTGGAAATACGCATCACTTGTGTGTGTTTGATGACCTGTCACATTTTAATCCCTCTTGTCCTGTCACACTTTTCGGGAAACTTTAACCGCTGCTGTCAGCACTTCAGACTCTGAAATCAGATCAGTCCCTGACAATAACAGGCTCCTCTTTCTGTTTTATTGCATCTGTCCATTTGGTCATTGATTGAAAGAAAAGAAAAACAAAGAAAATTGTGAATTTTAAGTCATTGGTTGAAACTGTGCCTTAGAAAATTATTATAAACCTATTTTAAAATTATTTATTGTAGATGTTTTTACAATCCTGCGCACTATAGAAGGGAAAATGAGTGCAAAACTGTGTATGTATTCAGCTCATTGCAGATAAATTATTAAGTAGGTATTAGTTTATATTGTTAAACTATATCAATCTTCAAAATGTTGACTCCAAGTTTATTTAAAATATTTCTATGACGCACTATTCAATGGTATTATCTTGACAATTGTCAATGTTAGGATATTAAATTAATATTTACTTGTGTTTTTTTCCATTGTAATGTTATAAGCTGTACACATACAGACCTCTGACTATTGAAACATTTTAACTTTTGAATTTTTGTTGAAATATTTCAATCTATTATTCAGCTTGTAGATTGTTTTAACTGCCTCTATTGCCTCTTTTCTAATTCTCAGTCACTTGCCGACTTAAATGTTCCTATTCTTACATGTGCTGCAACAGGTCATTTTTCTAAATTTTGATTTTTTTTTTAATATATATATATAGGGGAGAAATAATCTAAGATTTTCTTACAAGGGAAATGAACAAAGGTTTTTGATTTTTTTTTTCATGTTGCTGAACTGTAGTTATTCTTCAAATCTTCGTAAACTATCATGTTTCTATAACTGTAAACTGCTTTATAATATATCAATATTCTCCTCTACTAAACATTCAAAATAAAAAAAAATAAGTTGGATGACATTCTAATTGTTTTACTGTAGTTTTATGTTTGTTATTTTACTCTGAATATTCAGTTTTTTTTATTATTTGAGGTATTGAATGGACCACTAAAAGGTCACCATTAATCTAGTGGAGACGAAAGAAAACAAAATTGATTCAATTTGCCATTTTAAACATCTTTCATTTCATGCGGTTCCTATGGATATTCTACATCAATTTTTGTGCCTATTTTACCTGGTTAGCTAGTCAAAATTGTCACAGAGATGGAGTTTGGTAATTCCAAGAAATGAAGTTACCACTATTCTACGCATTGAAGAAAGCAAATCCTCTGCTGACCACATGGATGATGGCCACTTACAAACTCAAGAAACAAACACCTTGCATTTGTATAGCACCATTCTGAAGTGCTTTATTTGAAATCTGAACACCATCGGCTGCCTTGGTTGCTAATTCCCAATCTACACACATGCATTTTTTGAAATTGATTAATTTATTCCTACATGAAAATAGATCATAAGAAAGTTGAGCATTTGTCTAGTAAGATGTTGAATGATTTCTTCACGCAAAACATTCTGGGGTTATGGCAGGCATAGTTGGCACAGCAGTTAGCGCAATGCCTTTACAACACCAGCGATAGGAATTGGGGTTTGAATTCTGCACTGTCTGTAAGGTGTTTGTATGTTTGTGCCTGTAATGGTTTTCCCAGGGGGCTCCGGTTTCCTCCCATTGTTCGAAACTTATTGGGTGTGTAGATTAATGGTGTAAATTGGGCAGCATGGACTTGTGGCTTGTTACTGCTGTATGTCCAAATTTAAAATTAAATTTAAAGTTAGCCAAATCATAACAGTACCCACCCACCCCCCCCCCCCCCATAACCTGGGTGTCGGAAGAGCATCCATGCTGAAAGAACTGAACAGACTCATTTCAACCATTTGCCTCTTAATGATGAATGGTAAGATATCGTGCATTGGTTACTTTTCTGAAGAGAATTATTTTCCTCTTGTTATCTTTATGAAGAACATTTTCAGAATTCCCTGGAGAACCAACATTGGTGCCATCTACACAACAATAACATGTAAATAATTATGTGTGGATTAATGAATAATGTCCTGGGAAAAGTACTGTGTACACATTTTCAATTTAAGTAAGAGGAGTTGCTTCAAAGTTTGATTACAAAAGCTAAATCAAATTGCCTATAGATTAATTAAAAAGTCGACTTATTGTACATAGAACATTGTAGACCCTTTGATGTTGTGCTGACCCATATATTCCTACCAAAACAATGAAACCCTCTCGACCTCATAACCCTCTTCTTTCATCCATGTCTCTGTCTAAGAGTCTTTCAAATGCCTCTATTGTTCCAGCCTCTACCACCACCCATGGCAATGCATTCCAGGCACTCTGTATAAAATTTTTTTAAAAACAACTTACTCCTGACGTCTCTCATAAACCTTCCTCCCTTTACTTGGTACAGATGTCCTCTGGTGTTTGCTACTCCCGCCCTGGGAAAATAGGTGCTGACTGTCTACCATACTTATGCCAGGAACTGGATATTGAGCTGGATGTCAGCTTCAGGGTGTCAGTGTTGAGAGTATGTTGATGATTGTTGAGGATAGAGCACTGGATGCTGTGTGCATGAAGATTTGTAAAGCATTCAGTGAGGACCCTCATGGTAGGCTGAGCTAGAATATTGAGGCACATTGGATTGACAATGACTTGGTAGCTCAATGATTAGAGATTGAACAAGGTGGATTGTTTTCCCTGGAGAGAAGAATGCTGAGGAGCAGTGATTAAAATTGTGAGAGGTATATGGCAGGATGCAGATACAAAGTACTGGAAGGCATAGGTTTAAGGTGGGGGTGGGTGGTGGAGTAGGTTTAAGGTGAGAGGGAGGGGTGAAGTAAGTTTAAAGATTTTAGAGACAATTTTTTTTTACACAGTGAGGTAATTGCCTTGAACACCCTGCTAAGGGAAGTGGTGGGAGTGTGTCTGATTGCACAGTTAGTTCAGCAGTTAGCTCAATGCTGTTACAGGGCTAGCGACCTGGGTTCTAATCTGGCGCTGTCTGTAAGGAGTTTGTACATTCTCCCATTGTCTGCGTGGGTTTCCTTCCACCCTTCAAAGTGTATGGAGGTTGTATTTGCGTGGCACAGGCTCGTGGGATGGAAGGGCCTGTGACTGTTCTGTATGTTTAAATTTAAATATATCAATATTTATATCCAGAAAAGGAGGAATTTCGAGCATGTCTAGGCTGATGGGATTGGTGTTCACAGATATTGAGTGCTGAATGGGCTGTCCTGTGGTAGTATCTTATCTATGTGCTTGTTTCTAGGTATATGCCATGATTATTTTAAAATTACTATTTATTGAGGTAAATGTTGCTATTTATTGGACTATCCAGGACCAAGAGGCTTTGGTTCCTATTGAGCAACACAGAGCCAGGACAGAGATGGAACTGGCAGCCTTTGGGATGGCTGACCTCATTCCTTCCCTTCCAATGGAAGGAGGGAAAGATAGGTGTTTTCCATTTATTTTCATGCAGGAAAGATTGGTATCACTTGTTGGCCCTTCGGATGCTTTGGCTGGTCGGGAGAACAAGTATCTGCCATTATTGTGGATCCTTTAATGCAATATTTCCCAGCTTTAGGGCTGCAGAGAACTGGATTGGTTGAACGGTGCCCACATTAATGTCACAAACTTGAGCATTACGGGCATTAGTCTTCCCACCCCGCCCCCCTCCCCCCCCCCCCACCCCCCATAACAGTATCTTTAAGAAGCTGTGCCTCCAGAAAGCAGTCTAACATCAAGAACACACACCATCGGAGTAGTGGCCAGTAGGGGAACTCCAGCCCTCTCCAGAAAAATTTTAAAAAGATAGAGAAAAAACAAAGGCACAAACATGGAAACCATAACAAAGTGAAAGTGTGGAGAAAATGACAATGAAGAAAGAAAAACCAAAAACAACGGGAAGAAAAGAAGGAAGGACGTCAGAGGAGGAAGGTGAAGGCCTTATCGGTACGAGGAGGCCCGCCGTGGAGAGAGAAGCCGCTCCCTGAGGTCGGTGGAAACCCCGAACTCGGGACTACAAAAATGGCTCATGGAGCCAAACAAAAGTGCGCAACCGCGCATGTGCGAATGATGCGCAAGACAAAAATAGGAAAACATAGAAAATAACGAGAACAAGAAGGAAGAGAATAAAAATAAGAAATCAAAGAAACAACAGATGACCAACCCAGAGGAAGAAGACCAACACCAAGACACTTTTAATAAAAATAAGAAGACCAAAAATACCCAACAAAATAAAACAAACAACCTAACAGAAAACCAGAAGAGACAGAGGTAAAGGACACAGATCCTGGAGTGGACTCAGAAGAAGAGGAGGAAGAACACAGAGAAATGGAAGATGAAGGGAAGGGCAAGTGCATGGATATTTTTTTAAAGAATATATGGAAACAGTAAAAGAATGGCAGTCACAAGAATTCAGTGAAATAAAAAGAAGAATAAAAAGTACAGAAGAAAAAGTGAATAGATTAGAGATGATCATGACAGATATAGGAAAAAGAGTAGACAAGGTGGAAGAATGAGAAACAACCATAGAAATGGAAGTAGATGACTTAAAAAAGAAATTAGAAGAATCTGATAAAAATGTTAGAGACACAGGAGCTGTTAGCTCAGAAGATAGATATAATGGAAAATTATAATTGAAGAAACAATATAAAGATAGTGGGCCTTAAGGAAGATGAAGAAGACAAAAATATGAAAGAATTTATAAAAGAGTGGATCCCCAGGGTCCTAGGAAGACCAGAATTACAGGAAGAAATGGAAATAGAAAGGGCACACAGAACATTAGCCCCTAAACCACAACCACAACAAAAACCAAGATCCATTCTAGTAAAATTCTTAAGATATACAACAAGAGAAAATATATTGGAGAAGGCAATGAAAAAAATAAGAGAAGACAAAAAACCACTGGAATACAAGGGTCAAAATTTTTTTTCTATCCAGATATAAGTTTTGAACTCCTGAAGAAGAGGAAGGTGTTCAATGCAGCAAAAATGACCCTATGGAAAAAAGGTTATAAATTTATGTTAAAATACCCAGCGGTACTTAAAATAGTTATCCCGGGGCAGCAAGGCAAACTATTCTCAGATCCGGAAGAAGCGTGAAAATTTGCAGAACAACTACAAAATAGACAGAGAGATGAAGAGATGTAACAAGAACAAAAATGACAACAAACTATATGGATGTGTGTATGTATGTATATATATGTGTATATATATATAAAAAAGATATATATATGTATATGTGTGTATATATATATATATATATATATATATATAAATAAAATAGAGTATAGGTAAGAACTAATAAGGGAAAGAAAGGGAATAAGGAGGGAATTAAGAGAGTGACCTTTGTTATATATGAAGATTAAAATCTTTTCGGGGGGGGCTGGGTGGGGAAGAATAACAGTCACTGCGAAATCAGTTGACGCTTGCGAGCGGATTCGCAAATCCAAATGGAGAGGGGAGATGTGGTTGCCTGACAAGGGACAAAGGGCAACTCAGAAAGGGGAGGGACTATTGGGATTAAAGGAATTTTGGATATGAGAATAGTGGAAATATTTTATGTTTTAGAAATGTTGTCTTATAATGTGTTCAAAAAAAGAAAGCAGAAATGGATAAGAAGGGAAGGTGGTGATGAGGAAATGGAAAGGAAAGATAAACAAAGTATGAAATGACTATGTTGAACTATATGACTTTAAATATTAATGGAATACATAACCAAATCAAAAGGAAGAAACTGTTAAATTTACTGAAAAAAGAAAAAATTGATATAGCATTCGTACAAGAAACACATCTAACTGAAGTGGATCACAAGAAATTAAAGAGAGATTGGATAGGACATGTAACAGCAGCATCATATAATTCAAAAACCAGAGGAGTAGCTATATTAATCAATAAAAATGTACCAATCAAAATAGAAGAGGAAATAATAGATCCAGCAGGGAGATATGTAATGATAAAATGTCAGATATATTCAGAATTTTGAAATTTACTCAATGTATACTCACCTAATGAAGAAGATCAAAAATTTATGCAAGATATCTTTTTGAAGATAGCAGATACACAAGGGAACATATTAATAGGAGGGGATTTTAACCTTAATTTGGACTCAAACATGGATAAAACTGGAAAAAAAACTAACAGAAAGAACAAAGTAACCAAATTTATAATTAAATCGATGCAAGAAATGCAACTTTTGGATATATGGAGGAAACAACACCCAAAGGAAAAGGAATATTCATATTATTCAGGTAGACAAAACATACTCAAGGATAGACCTATTCCTGTTATCAGCCCACATTCAAGGGAGAGTTAGGAAAATGGAATATAAAGCTAGACTATTATCGGACCACTCAACCCTGTTATTGGCAATAGAGCTAGAGGACATCCCACCAAGAATGTATAGATTAAACTCCATGCTACTTAAAAGACAGGATTTTAGAGAATTAATTGAACGACAAATTAAAATGTACTTTGAAATAAATACGGAATCAGTGAAAGATAAGTTTATACTATGGGATGCAATGAAAGTGTTCATCAGAGGGCAAATAATAAGTTATGTAACTAAGATGAAGAAGGACTACAATCAGGAAACAGAACAGTTGGAAAGGGAAATAGAAAAAGAATTAGCAATAAAGGAAGATACAACTAAAAGAAGAGAATTGGCAGATAAAAAAATAAAATATGAAACACTACAAACATATAACGTGGAGAAGAACATAATGAAGACAAAACAGAAATATTATGAGCTAGGAGAAAACAAATTACCAACTACCAAAACTAATATTGACGCAAAATCAGCTAATCCCTTTCACAATAGATAACCTTTCCTTTAGAGAATGGGAGAGAAAAGGGATCAAAAGAATAGAAAATTGTTTTTCGGGAAATAAATTATTATCCTTTGAACAAATGAAGGATAAATATAATATAACTCACGATACAATGTTTGCATACCACCAACTGAAAACCTACTTGAAGGACAAATTGGGAAACAGTCTGAGGTTACCAGAAGGAAGCAATTTTGAATATGTGATTACAGACACAATGATAATTAAAAAATTTGTAACAAACATGTACATCAAACTGCAAGAAAAGGAGAATGAGGAAACAAACGGTAAACCTAAACAAAAATGGGAACAAGATCTAAACATAAAGATAAAGAATGAAACAGGGGAGAAGCTATGTTCCGGAACTATGAGAAATACAATAAACACAAGGTTACGCATGATACAATATAACTGGATACACAGGCTATACATCACACCTCAAAAGTTAAATAAATGGGACCCAACAGTATCTGACAGATGTTTTCACTGTAAAAAGGAAACGGGAACAACAATTTATGCAATTTGGACATGTGAGAAAGTTAAAAAATTTTGGGAAGATCTAAACCAGATATTAAGTAAAATCACAAAAAGCAATATACCAAAAAACCCAGAGATCTTCCTCCTAAGTAATATAAGAAATAAAGAATTTGGACTCGATTTGGATGGAGCACAAAAAAGATTTGTTATGATAGCCGTAGCTGTAGCAAAAAAATGTATTACATCAACCTGGAAATTAGAAGACAACTTGAAAATACAACAATGGTACATAGAAATGAATAAATGTATTCCATTAGAAAAAATAACATAATTTAAGAAATAACATTACAATATTTGAACAAATATGGGAGCCATACATGAAGTACAATAGAGAAAACCTACCATGGACTTCCACCACCTAAAATGACAGAAGGAGAAGATAACGAAAAGAACTGATTCAGTAAAATTTCTTGTTTATTTTTATTAAGTGACAACATTGTTTAACGGGTTTAATGTATCTTATAGATTGAACTTCAAATAAATGGGGAAGGGGGTGAGGGAGGGAGGGGGGGAAAGGGGGAGAAAATGACACTATATATTTAAGAAGAAAAATGTCTGTATGTATCTTGGTCAATATGGTTTATAGCGTGAAAAATTTAAACAAAAATTAAAAAAAGAACACACACCATCCAGGTTCCTGCCTTTTTCTCACAGCTGCCATCAGGAAGGAGGTACTGGAGCCTAAAGATACACACTCAATGTTACAAAAACAGCCCTCTGCTGTCAAATTTCTCAATGGACATTGAAGCTATGGACACCCCCCACCTCACTTTTTTTATCTTTTTTGCACTAGTTATTTATTTTTAAAACTTGTATTTACAGAATTGTAATTTTTAGGCCCTTTGGCCCTCGATATAGTGCTGACTGATATATTTCTACTAAAAAAAATGAAACCCTTGCTACCTGGTAATCCTCTATTTTTCTTTCTCCCATCTGTCTAGGAGTCTCTTCAACACTCCTGATATTCCCGCCTCCAACACCACCCTTGGCAATGCATTCCAGGCACCCACTACTCTATGTTTAAAAAAATCAACTTATCCCTGTTGTCTCCCCTAAACTTTCCTCCCTTCATTTTGTACAGATATCCTCTGGGATTTTTGGCTCCCGTCCTGGGAAAGAGGTGCTTGCAGTCTACCTTATCTATGCCCCTCACAATCTTGTAGACCTCACTTTCCATCCTTCACCACAAAGAGAAAAGTTCTAACCCTGCTAATGCTGCCTCATAAGACAACAAATTAGAGTAATTGTTGCACCTTGTTCTGTACAACACTGATGCTGCCAAACAACAAATTTCACACATGTTCATGGCAATAAATCTGATTCTGAAAACAAATATTGCTGATATAATAAATAATAATAGGTGAAACAAGGTGGTAAATACGATGGCTGAAAGAAAAAACAAACATTCTCAATAATGTCCCACTAAAACAGAGCAAAGTTCCTATCATTGATCTGGGCAGGGGCTTGTGCTTACCAGCTGCCCCCCTCCCCCTATCTGGTGATCTGTGGGCTTACAGGTGGTCCGAAGTACTGAAAGGGATGAGTGGTGCAAGGAGTCACAGTGAAAATGGTGTGAAACACACCTGGTGTGGTCTCTACATTGGAGAGACTGGAAGACCACTTCATTGAGCACCTCGGCTCTGTCTGCCGCAATAACATGGATCTCCCAGTGGCCATCCATTTCTTCCCCTTCCTGTTCCCTTGCTGACATGAATCTCCATGGCCTCTTGCACTGCCAGACTGAGAGCACCTACAAATTGGAGGAACAACACCTCATCTTCCATCTGGGCACCCTCCAATTGGATGGCATTAATACCGACTTCTCTGGTTTCTGTTAAACCATCCAATCTTATTTCCTCTGACTCACTCTCTCTAGGTCAGGGGTGTCAAACTCAAATTCACGGAGGGCCAAAATTAAAAATTTGGACTAAGTCGAGGGCCGAACTAAATATTTATTGAAAATTTTCAACAACATCTGCATGTTTTCTCTTCTTTGTTAAACTTTAGGATATAACTTTAGGAGGATAATGTTACAGGTCAGGAGTACGTAGCTAAAGTTCACCCTTTGCTTGACCTGAGGGAAACATATTTGGTCCCTTTGGAGATGTAGTCAGTATTCACAGGCTGTGTCCATTTTGGCCTGCATCAGGACTCAGCATTTCCTGCTCACTCCTCTGGCCCTAGGCCTCTATTCACACTCGACCCACCATCCGTCTATCTGACCAGTCCTTTACCCAACCTCTACTCACCCCTCACTCCACTCACTCTGCCTCTACCCACCCCATCCTATGCACGCCCCTCTACTGCCTCTCCCCTCAACCTGTTCCTCCCTCTACCCGTCTCTCACCCTCTAATCACCCCTCCCCTACTCACCCTGCCCCTCCCCTTTTACCTCTTCCGTATCCACCCCTCCTTCTACTCATCCCTCCCTCTAACTGCCCCTCGCACCACCATAACTTCTCCTGCCCATTACTCCTCACCTACACCCTCTGCCCACCCCTGCTTACACACCCACTCAGGCCCAGCACGCTGCCGATCAGCCTTTGAGGACAGCCACCATCTCTCTCTTCACGTGCAGGGCCGAACCAGCCATCCCTGGGGTCCGCGCGGGTGCAAGCGCTGAAGGCCGTGGCGACTGGGAGAAGTGCGCTCGCGCTGTGGAAGGGCCGTCCGGTGCCAGTCGCGCAGGGCTCGCGCTGCCCGGGGGCCGTGCGCAGCCTGCCATGCCCATCACGCCGACAGGAAATCACAGGCACTCGCCCATCCGCCGCACCGCTCGACAGGTGGGAGAAGTGACTGGTTGTGCGGGGAGCCTTCCAACTGGCTTGCCGGCTGATGACATCGACAGACTTCTCATGTTACAATTTCTCGTGTTACAATGGGGAAGGATGTGCAATTAAGGGGGAGGATGGTGGGGGTGACATTACCAAAAAACAGTATCGGCTCTTGCTGCAGGGCGGGCCACCTCTAATACATTTTTGAAATGATCTTGCGGGCCAAATATAATTGGCCTGCGGGCCAGAGTTTGACATGTGTGCTCTAGGTCCTTCTATAGAGTAAAAAAAAATATTGTAAAGGCGGAGGTTCTCCATTCTCACGTCACTGACCCTACCTTCATAACAGTTCTGGGAGCAGCTCCAAGATGACAACTCCAATCCTTCCAGGAGGCAGCCCCAGCGGTAGCTTCATAAATACACAGCTGCTGCGTGTCTGGCTAGGGGCGGGTGGATGATGTCGCAATGACACCATCAGCCTGCGATCCAGGACCTAGTCAAGTCGAGACCTGTCACATTTCCACCTTGAAGGCGAATGTGCCCAGGAGCAAGTGGAGGAAGACGCTGCCGGTCTGGGGTCGATCGCATTGGGTAGGCTAGATATTTTTAACGGAGATTCGGTTGGGCAGAAGAATTATCAATGGCTGACTTCATAACCCATAATTCCCCCATGCAGCTGGAACTGCTCTGCGTTTCCCTATGGTTCCAGCTGCATGGGGGATTACGGGTAATGAAGATAGCCATTGCTTGCCGTGTATTTATGCCGTCATGATGATGGGCGGCTCCACGGCAACAGTCATCCCGCTTGCATCGGCTCTGGAGGACACACCGAGGCATCGTTCTACATAAAAGCAAAGCTGGAGCAGCCTTTTACCACTGCTCTGTAAAAAGATAAGTGCAAATCTTTCTCTGCCATTGGAACCAGCTATGAAGTGGAGGCCCTACATAAAAACACCCTCTTTCTTCCCTTTTCCTTCTCTTGTACAAAGCCTAAATCAATTCTCACCTTTCCTCTCTTCTGTCCTATTATCCTATCTAATTAATACCTTTTGTTTATTCATTGGTACTCCTCCCCTCCCATTTTTTCCTTTTTTTTTCCCCAGCCTTTGACACGGTTTTGTTTTCTTACTATGCCTTGACGAAGGTATAAGGCCAGGAATGTTGGTAATGTATCTTTGTCCCCATGGATATTACAGGACTGGCTGAGTTCCTCCAGCATGTTTGTGTTTTTACAGTGAAAGTGGTCCCTGTGGAAAGCTGAAGTGGAGGGGAGAGATGGGAAGATGGGGACTGATGGTTCGATCGAGTTGGAATTGGTAGAAATGAAGAATGGACGTGGAGGCCAGTGAGGTGAAAGATGAGCACCATAGGAACATAGGAAGTAGGAACAGGAGTAGGCCAAAAATGGCCCATCGAGCCTGCTCCGGCATTCAATACGATCATGGCTGATCTAATTTATGACCTAACTCCACCTACCTGCCTTCTCCCCATATCCCCTAATTCCTCTATGGGAACTTCATTCTGTCTGGTGAGGACAGGAGTTGATAGCTAATGTGTGAGGTAAAGTATGTGAAGGTTCCAACTATGGCAGAGTGGGAAATTGAGGAAAGAGGATGGGTTCAAACAGGAGGCAGGGTGAGAGCAGGTATATTGGGAGTACATGGCTGAAGGACCTACACAGGCTGTGGGCAACTTGCAGCTGATGGACCCGCACGATTTCCGGGCTGCTGGAGACTGGCTGATGGGAAGCAGGTGTCAAAGACAGGATTAATCAGGGGACTGAAGGCTTCATGGTGCTATCAGAGGGTTGAATCTGGAGCTTAGGTGGCCAATGGATCAAACAGGAGTCTGCAGCTGCAGAGGGTGCGGGAGCACAGGAGGTGAATCCACAGACACTTGTGCTCTTACTTTTAGGGATGTTGGCAACACTAATGGTGATACTTGTCCTTGCGGCAGGCAGAAGGCAATTTCGTATAATATTACAGGTTCTGTAGTATTACAATAAAGAAATCTTGAAGGTGATAAAATTCATGAGTTCTGCAGTACCAATGCAGTCATTTAAGCTGTGAAGAAAATGTTGGAGAAGGATGCCAGAGTAGGTTTGGAATAAGGACAGTTCCACATTGGCCAACAAGAATGCAGGCAGGCTGGGCCCCATGAGAAGTTCCATGTCTACATCTGGGTCCCGTAGAAGGTCCAACAGCATTCACTAGAGGTAAAGATATATAACTGACAGTTCATTACCTTGAAGAAGGGCTCAGACCCGAAACATCAGTTATATATCCATACCTTCTGAGGACGGTGCGAGACCGGCTGAGTTCTCCAGCGACTCTGATTTTAATACAATCACAGCATCAGCAGACTTTTGTATTTCAGTTACCTACTAATGTTCCTACTTTTATCTCTCACCCAAACCCCTGCCCCAACTTACTGCGGGTCTCTCCCTCTACCTACCTCTCCATTTTCCCACCTTTTATAATCTTGCCTCCTCCCCAGCTTCTTGCCCCCATCATACACATTATAAACCCCCCCCCCTTCTTTTTACTTTAGTCTTGATAAAATGTTGACTGACACTTTCTATCCATGGATGCTTCCTGGCTAACGAGTTCCTCAATCATTGTTTGATCAAGATCCCAGCATCTATCTTTTTTCGTGGTTCTCATACAAAAAGATAAAGGTTGCTTGTGAAAGGTAAGATGTACATTTCTTTTTACACTAGTGATCAAGTTCCAACTGGAAACTGATTTATTTTTTCATTTATTTTCCAGGATGGGATGCATTAGGCAGAGTCAACATGCATTTGAGCTGCATTCCTGAACTGCTGCAGTCCTGGTGAAGGTACAGTACTTCCATGATGCTTTTGGGTTGGGGGCTGCAGGATTGAAATCAGGAATGAAGAATGGCAATACATTGTAAGTAAGAATGACATGTGACATGGAGGGTTCCTGCAGGTGGAGGCGTCCTCATTGGCATGCTGCCCCTGGTCCATTTTTTGGCAGTAGAAGTTCCAGTTTTGGTGATGTCGCTGGAATATCCCAGGCAAAGAATAGAAGTCCATTTCGTAGGTGGTGCACACTGAAGGCAATGTCCTTCTCTTGTGGATGAAATGGATATTTGGGATGGCTTATGTAGGCTGCTTTGCCCAGGATGCCATTAGATTCCTGAGAGATGCAGCAGCATCTACACTTCCTAAAGAGGCTGAGGTCGGCAAGGCAACTGACCCCCATCTTGGCAACACAAGAGCATAGTTGAGAGTGTCCTGATTGGCTGCTTCATTGTGGGGGTCAGTAACTGAAAGCCAATACAGAGGATCATCAAAACAGCTGAGAAAATCACGTGAACTGGGATTGTTGCTTAAATGGGGCTCAAAGAATTATAGAAGTCCCTTTCCATCCAGCACACAGTATTTATTTAAAATTATATTGATGTAGATATGCAATAATGATGTGCTGTTTATTGTGTGTGTATGTGCCTGCTTCAGAGAAATGCCATTTTGTTGGGCTGCATATGTACAATCAGATGATAATAAACTTGAACCTTAAGTTGTATTCAACCGGACATTCTTGACTTGTGCTTTGGGGCATGAGGAGGTGAGTCACTCACCACAGGAGTCCCAGCCTTTGACCTGATTTTGCAGCCTCTGTAATTGTGTGGCTGTGGGGGTTCTAATCAGTGGGCACTCTCAGGGAATCATAGTGGTAGTAATGTCATTGAGAATCAAGGATCAGTGTTTAGACTCTATTTTGTTGAAGATGGCCATTGCCTGATACTTTTGAATGATATTTCACACCTATTGCTTTTGACTGAATATCTAAGCCAACAGGTCTCGCAGCGTCCATAGGAGTAGAGATATATAACTGAAGGGGCCTGAGCCCTTCTTAAAAAAAAACACCCTGCTCCCAAAGTGCCCTTTAAATCTTTCTCCTCTCACCTTAAACCTATACTGTCCATTTGGGAAAAGACTGTGACCATCCACCTTATTCTGCTTTTCATGATTTTATAAACAGTTACAGTTATATACAGTTACCACTCAGGACAAGGGAAAATAGTCCCAGCCTATCCGATCTCCAGTGCCATCAACATACTCTTTTGCATCCTTTGTGTAGCATGGTGACCAGAACTGCGCACAGTACTCCAGAGGCAGTCTCACCGACGTCTTGCACAGCTGGAACATGATGTCCCAACTCTTGTACTCAATGTCCCTGACCAACAAAGGCAAGCATGCTGTACACCTTCTTCACCACCCTGTGTCACTTTATGTATTCTCTGGTGTCCCTGTTCTACAGCACTCCCCAGGGCCCTACCATTCCTGCCCGACCTTAACTTCCCAAAATGCATTACTTTGCAGTCATTTCAATTGAATTCCTAGTTGATCTAAAGCCTGCTGTAGTGAAACACAGAAGTCTGCTGACACTGAGATTGTAGTAAAAACATACAAACATGCTGGAGGAACCCAGCGGGTCTCGTAGCATCCATAAGAGGTAAAAATATATTACCGATGTTTCAAGGTATAAGACCATGATGAGATCATGTCAGCAAGGGAATGAGGCTGGGAATTGACATGGTGATTTAAAGTTTTCCTATGGTGGATCGATAGCAATTATTTATAGCATTTAATGAACATAAGAATACTTACTTGAAGTACCAGGCATGTAGGTCAATCAGGTGTAATTGGGTGGCATGGGCTCGTGGGCCAAAATGGCCTGTTACTGTACTGTATGTCAAAATTTATAAATTTAATAGATTCTTTATTTATACTTAATCTGTATTCAGGCTCGTTACATTTGAACCTGCTGAACTTGATCTCATCATCACAAGTTCTTTACTAGATTTTTGGAATCTTGACTGCAATCAGGAGTCAGGTGTTCAAGGGTTGAGGCTCACCTTAAGAACTGCCTGATGATCTCTAGTCTTCAAGCTGAAAAATGTTTCGAGCTACCTGATGCAGAGGTCCACTGGAGATGTGGCTGACTTCTTTCACAGATGTCTAGAATTAGGCCGAGGACGCACAACATCTCCCCACTTGTCAGGAAGGTGAAACAGTGACTGCACTTCCTGAGAAGTCTGAACTGAAATGAGCAAGGCTACCGGCCACCATCCTGCCAACCTTTAACAGGAGCTCTATTGAGAGCATCCTGGCCAGCTGCATCACAGTGTGGTACAGTTGCTGCAGAGAAATGGATTGGAGGTCAATCCACAGGACCATAAGAGTGGCAGAGAGGATCACTGGAATTTCCCTCCCCCTCATCAATGTGCTACCGGAATCGATGTCTGAAGAGGGTAGGCAAAATTGTTTTGGATCACTACCACCCTGCACACAGCATCTACTCCCGTAGCCGGAACCACCAGGCTGAGAAACCGCTTCTTCCCACGTGCCATGAGAATGCTGAACGACTAAAGGAAGTATTTGTATTAACCATCTGAGATTCTGATATTTACTAAACAATATTTATTTAGTTAGTTATATTAATACTTGTCCTACATGTGTACTGTTTGTCTGTATGCATGTTATGTCTGGTTGTGTGTCTGTGTGTTTTGCACCAAGGGTTGGAGAAAGCTATTTTTTTCAGGTTGTACTTGTGCAATCACAAGACAATAAACTTGAAGTTGAACTTGGTAATTTGAGAGCCATGGTGGTTTTTACTGCCATGGGGAGCCCAGGCATGGATCTGCCACTGCAAAAGATGCCAGACCACTTCCTTGGAGAAGCTTCCAAACACATTGCTCTTCGGTCATCTGCCATAAAACTTGCACTCCTTTAGAATGTGTGGAGGGTAAGAATTCCTGGCCAAAGCTCTTATATCTTCCTTCTGCGCCAATGTGACTAGGCCTTCAAGCCACCTCATCCTTTACAACATACCAGAGACTCTGCAAAGTACAACCAAAATACACTTTGATTCAAGTGATGGTGCTCGCTTGAACCTCAGCCAGGATCATGTGTCCTTTTTTTTTAGTACAACCCTCTCTCAGCTAAACTCTCTTCAATTTGCCAACTACTGTGCCTGCTCCATTGCAAACAAACTTGCAAGTCACTGAAGATCCATCTGAAATGCTAAAGTGGAGGAGTTCTTCCTTCAGCAAAGGCCAGCTGACTCATCTGTGCTTAACTCAGCCTGTTAGTTAGCTTCATTTTGCAGGGCCGATCTGGGATGCATTGCACCACAGGCTGATGTTACTAACTGCCCACTCTGCACCCCTCCAGCCATGTCCAACTGCGCCACTGTGCTGTTCTATTTACTGAGCAGCTTGATGCTGTGAACTAGTGGTTATCAGCCGGTGGGTCATGGCCACAACAGGTTTCCATGTGGGTCACCGAGACTTCCCAACCCTCTGAGGTTTGTCTCAGCCCTCCCAGGTGATCTTGGGTGGCGTGGCGAGCAATCTACCACTGAGGTCAGTGAGGTCATCTGGCCTTCTCTTAAAACAAGTGGCTTAGTACTCTGCACTCAGTCATGGTTCCCATCAGTCCTCCACACAAGAAGTGTGTGTTTCCTGTCTTCTAATAGCTTGTTGTTCTTCACTTCAGTCAAGACACAAGAGGCTCCTGTTTATAAGGTAAAAAGGCACATGATAGATTTCACCTCTAAAACTGGATATAAATTATTTTTGCAAAAAATTTTCATTGAAGATTTACCCTGGATGGAATTGCGTGACTGTAGCATATGTTACGTTTACTTGGCTGTTGTGAGCAAATGAATAACCTTTAACGTTCAAGGAATCATCCCAACACGATAGAAATAAATTAAACATAAACTAACAGATCATGTTATGTATGGTAATTATTCAGAAGATAAACCCCCTTTGTAAATTGCAATAAAATTAGTGTTTTCTTATGTTATTTGATGAGCTTATCATGATTTGGATATTAATTTCCTCTGGAAATTACTCATTTAAAAAAATATAACTTTTTTAGACTTTTGGAAATAGACTAGATTTTGAGTCAAATAATAACAGGTACAGTTATCAGGCTTTTATTCTTATGTCAATAAACATTGATCTATATATTTATAGTTAAAACACAGACAAACCATGAAAATTTTTTTTAAAAGAGACATTAACTTGAAACGGATGTACCACGAAATAGCACCATTACTCTTTGGCAACACTGTGTTTCAAACATAAAACTTATATTTTCATGTAGTATCAGTGTTTCTTGAGATAATAGGCTTTTAATTTTTTTTTTAATCTCAAAAACAAATCTATTTTTAAAAGTCTAAAAAGGGTTATATCTCAAATTTCTTTTTCCTTCATTTTGTATTCAATAATTTTTTTTACAGTTCCTTCAAAAATGGCCAAACAAAGGTATGATGACCAATAGATGAAGTTCGGATTCACATCCTCCTATGATCATGGAGAATTAAGAGGTCAACGTGTCCTGTGTCATAAGGTTCTCGGAGATCCCTCTCTGTGGCCACCCAAGTTGCAACTGCACCTGATGAAGATTCATCCGCAACAGCAGCATAAGGACGTGGATTTCTCCTGCATCAGCTGCATGGCTGGTGGACAGGACTCCTGCAGCCTCTCCTGCATCAGCTGCACAACTGGTGGATGGGACATTTGCAGCTTCTCCTGCATCTGCTGCACGGCTGGTGGATGGGACACTTTCAGTTTCTCCTGTATATGCTACACGGCTGGTGGATGGGACACTTGCAGCTTCTCCTGCATCTGCTGCATGGCTGGTGGATGGGACACTTTCAGTTTCTCCTGTATATGCTACACGGCTGGTGGATGGGACACTTGCAACTCCTCCTGCATCAGCTGCATGGCTGGTGGATGGGATACTTGCAGATTCTCCTGCATCTGCTGCATGGCTGGTGGATGGGACACTTTCAGTTTCTCCTGTATATGCTACACGGCTGGTGGATGGGACACTTGCAACTTCTCCTGCATCAGCTGATCGGCTGGTGGATGGGACATTTGCAGCCTCTCCTGCATCTGCTGCATGGCTGGTGGATGGGACACTTGCAACTTCTCCTGCATCAGCTGCATGGCTGGTGGATGGGACACTTTCAGTTTCTCCTGTATATGCTACACTGCTGGTGGATGGGACACTTGCAACTTCTCCTGCATCAGCTGCATGGCTGGTGGATGGGACACTTGTAGCTTATCCTGCATCTGCTGCATGGCTGGTGGATGGGAAAATTGCAGCTTCTCCTGCATCTGCTGCGCGGCTTGATGCTTCTTTTGATTTCTTTCAATACTTTCATGTATCACTTTGCTTACGACTTTGTAATTTATTTGTGATAAGATTATTCTGTTCCATGTGCATGTGCATGATGCCTTGAAGGCTGTAGCTATGGTTCTGTTCCACAAATTTAATAACTGTTTCCAAAGACTTTTTTGAGTAGCCTTTTTTATTTTGTATATTGTAGACTTTCTGATGTTGTGTGTTTCCATTAGAACAGTATTGCTCACACCATGTTCTAGTTTCTTAATTGTTTTAAGTTCGTCACTCAGTTTCAATGTGTTCTTCCTTCTCTTCACACCACAGGTTTATCTACTTTAGGATCTATTATTATGGATTTGTACATATGTCTGCTATGTATAGTTGCCACTGTGCACCTGTGACCCTTGCGCATACACAGAAAAGCCCACTAAATTTTGAGAGTTTTCAAAAAGTCCAGTTTCTCGGGTAGTCCAGATTCCTGACTTCTGCTGTATCATTATCACTCTCTCAACTACTGGAGTTTTAAAATTATTAAATTTAAAAATTTCAGTTATTTTCAAATATGTTACTAAAAGAAATAACTGAGGGAGAAATTTATATTTTCTCTGCCGTATGTCCAGAAAGCTGCTTTGCAAAGGGAGAGATATTCTGAAAGCTGCTTTCTAAATATTGTTGCAATGTGCATTTGTCTTCAAACGGGTGCAGGCCAAAAGTTACATGTGGCAAGTATGTTACACCAGTATGTCTAAGCCTTTGGTCCATGATCCACTGGTGGTCCATGTGTTTGTTATAGGTGTGCCACGGCAAAAATACCAAAACAAATATTGCAAATACAAGTGCTCTTCCTCCTTTCGATGGTCTGACTCATGATTTTTTCAACTTACGATAGGTTTGTCAGAACCTGGTCCCATCGTAAGCACCTGTACAATAATCAAATGGATCTGAATGCACAATCTTTGAAGCTAACTCATAACAGCCAACCAACCCCCTCCCACACTATCCTCCCTACCATCCTTTGCCGCCCCTCCCCGGCCATCACACTGGGCTTTCCAGTTTCATGCCTGCCAAATGTCCTGCAATCAACAACATGCCCCATTCACCAAATCCTACACCATCTCAAAAACACATTACTTCCACCATGATTACTGACTCGTCCTCCATGAATATCAACCCTGGCTCCATCACTGAAAGCATGGAAGTGACCCCCAACTCCTGCTCCATGTCCATCAGCCTTCACTCCTCCAATGATCGCCAAACCTCTAGAAAACATTGATCAAATGCTTGGCAATAAATGACTTGACAGTCACTGATTTCTCCTCCAACCCCTCCCGCACCGTTCACACCCAAAATTATGAATACCTCACATTCAAGTTCAAGTTTATTATCACCTGATCTACAACCAAACGAAACAGCTTTTGTCCAGACTACAGTACATATTTATACACACAAGACAGAGCACATTATAATCACATACATGCCACAGAACTGATGTAAATATATATATAAATATTGTGGAATAATTTTCTAATTTCATATTATAAGAGTCTCAAGGTTTCAGAATGCCATTGATCAATCTCATTGTCTGTGGGAAGAAGCCATTTCCCAGCTGATTTTGTACCTCCTTCATGATGAAGTAGTGGATCAAAGATCCTGTGTGAATCTACAAAATCCATCCACCAAACCTGCCCTCCTCTGCCTGAGCACTTTGCTCCAATCACCTTTGAGACACTAAATTTCAATCTCATTTCCTTCAGAGTGAGAGAATGGTCTCTTCAGTGCCTTACCCCTCATCCTTCCCCATCATGTTAAATTACTGACCTCTTGGCATTTCATCTGATTTAGAATTCCCAAAAATCTGTGAATGTCCAATAAACCTCAGTCAGTTTATTGTTCTAAGTAAAACACAAGGTCACAAAATTATAAGACATAAGAGCAGAAATAAGCTATTCAGCCCATCAACTCAGCCCCTCTACCCAACCCTAAGCTGATCCATTTTCCCAATCAGCCCCACTAACAATTCTTCAGCACACTTCCACTTGCAGGGAATTCTCTTTCCTCATTACCCCTTCAAAATTCCTTACTAGATGCTTCTCAGAACTGAATTCCTTTTTAACATTTTTTCAATGTAGCTGACCAGTCCAGTGATATTTTCCCACAGTCCAAAATTTACTTCTTCAGGAACAATCACAATTTTTGTGTTATCTTCCAATTTCTGAATTGCACCACTGATATATTTAAGCCAAAATCATCCGTCTACATGAAGGGTGCCCAAGCGTTGGTTTTAGTGGGCCATTGTGAGGTCAGAGCTGGAGTCTGTCGGCCATATTTGTTACTGGCATGAGCAATGACATCAAATGATGTATCACACTTTTGACAGCTCTTGCACATAATTCTACCATGGGTTAATGCTTTGTGAGAACAGGTTTTAATCGGGTGGATTGAGATATATTTCATTGTTTGCTAAAAGATTCCATCCAACCTGGGCCTGGATATTCAATGTCCTGCAACCTCTCCCATTCTCTGCTCATATCCTCAGTAGTCCATCAAAACATTTAAATCATCTGCCCAACCAAACCCAGGGGCCATCGATCAAAGAAATTAAATTGGGTCAAACGCCTGTGCCACACTCACCTTGAGCATCCTGCTTCCCCTCCCCTTGAGATCCTCTCTTTGGCCCCTGCCCACCCCTCCTGCACCAGATTGTTCGATCCTTGCTCCAGCACACTTCCCATATGATCTCTGTCACAATGCGAATGATCTGGAACACAGCAGAATACTAGAGGCCCTTCAATGGGCAAATCTGAAAGGTGCCATGTGCTAAATTTGGTGAAAATGAAATGATTTGTTAATGAGCTGTGGGTAATCCTGCTGTCAACAGTCTATTGATCATTAAACGTTGTCAATTATTTCCATAAGACCATAAGATATATATGGCCAGAAGTGGGCCATTTGGCCTATCGAGTCCGCTCCCCTATTCCAACATCTTCCCACTCAGCTGCACTCCCCTGCCTTCTCTCCACAACCTTTGATACCCTGAGTATTAAGATATCTATCAATCTTTGCCTTAATACACCATATTTCAAAATTCCTTTATTGTCTTTTAATAAATATTGGACAAAATTTGCTTTAGTCTAGCAGAAGGTAGACAGATTCGCCATCAGCAGAAATTGCTGGCTGCCTCATACAGTCAGAGAAGGGGACACAAAAGATAGCCCTTCAAAGTCATGGAGTGGCTATGGATTCAGCTCTAGCTCTCCTGCAGCCTCACAGACTCCATAAAATTGGACATATATATGACATTCTTTTGTTAACTGGAGCTGGTTCCCTTGGGTTTTAACATTTTGACCAACCTGATTCATCAGACTTGTCTAAGACCTTGCAGGTTAAATCAAATACATTACTTTCATTCAACATCCTTGTTATTGCATTCTGAAGAAGGATCATCATCCTGAAATATTAACTTTGTTTCCATCTTGATAGATGCTGCCTGACCCACTGAGACACTCCAGCATTTCTATTTTCATTTCAAAAATATTTTTTTAGCTGTAAAGTATTGGGGACATCCAGAGTTCATGAAAGACATGATATGCAGTAGGTATTTGTAAAAACAATGTGGGATAAACTCAGCAGTGTACTTCATCAAGGTATGAGCAAAATGTTGAATAAAATTGAGGGGGGGGGGGAAATCAGGGGGAGGAGCACAGTCCCACAGGCTGGAGGTAATAGGTGGATAAGGGAGGAAGGGCACAGCAGCAAACAGGGGGAGGAGGGATGGCTGGGGGAATGGAGAGGGAAGGGTTTGAAGAATTGGAGGAAAGGAGACAGAGGGATAGGGATGAGGGGGAGCGTGGGGAGTGGTCTAGCAGAAAGTCGGTTAATGCCGTCCGTTTGGAGAGTGCGCAGATGGAATATTAGGTGTTGCTCCGCCAATTTACGGTGGCCCTGCTTTAGCTGTGAATGGGGCCATGGACAGTTGGTGCAAGAGTGGGGCACGGAATTGAAATGGTTGGCCACTGGGAGATCCCTGTCATTGATGCGGACAAAGATATTTGTATTTGTCCTGTTTTTTTCGCAAGTTTTCAATGAACTTATTTTAAGACGCAAGCATTATACAATGAGCAGATGAATGATTCATTCACACTTTGTGTGGGCATTGGTCTCCACATTTACTGTGAAAATGAATGCAGAGTGAAGGAAACAACCTTCATAAGTGTGATTTCTATATGTGGCTATTCTGTAAGTATGGGTGGAAACTATAACAATTTTGCTGTGGATCGAACAACCTTTTTTAGAATTTGCTGTATGTTGTTCAAGAGTTATCATGTGTTGGACATTCCTAGAGATTTTGGCAGATAATATTTCTTGTCTGCAGTTATAATGTGGATTGATTTGTGTGGATAAATTCTCTGATAGGGTCTTGCTGGTTATGAAGCTTCGGTTGACCAAAGTATGCATTAGAATGCTCTTCGTGGACTTCTATCCATACCAGTGGAAAATAAATGGAAATTACTGCAGTCATTTCCAGATATGGAGAGTCTACCCCTGCTCCTATTTTCTGGTGTATTTCAGGAGGTGGGAAAAGGCTGTGAATTTGAGGGAAACCAGCAGGGCAGGGGATGGAGAAGTGGAGGTGTAATAGGGAGTGCGAGGAAGAGAGGAGGAGGAGGAGGAAATGAGAGATAAGGAGACTGATAGACTGTGTCAAAAGTTAAGTAACATGCAAGGGGTTTCAGCTTGGTGACATTTATATTGTGGGGGGAAATAATTTAAACTTTCTTGATGCATCTCACAGAGGCATGGACTCAATTAGTACTAGTTGGCTTCAGCTTTACCTCAAAACTGGATCATCTGGACATTCTAAGGCTCCAGGGGTGGCTAACCTTTTAATTTTTAATTTAGATATTCAGCATGGTACAAGCCATTTCGGCCCATGAGTTTATGCTGCCCAATTAACCTACACCCCCGGTATGTACTTGTGGGCCGAAATGCCCTGTTACCTTGCTGTATGTCTAAATTAAAAGGTTGGCCACCCCCTGTAAGGATGAGTTGCTGCTCTATTGCTCTGGAATGAATGGAGAGAGAAGGATAACTGGTGGGATATCCAACTCAGTAAGAGCGAATGTTCTTCATTTGTGTTAACTGTTCTGCTGCTTGACCTGCTGTGTTTACAGCATTTTTTGTTTCATGTGTGTAATACTTAACACTTAACACTCTTTACTAATTGACAGCACTTCTTGATATTGGACCAGGCCCTCAGTCAGTCAAGAGCCTATGGTAGTTGGCATGCAATGCCCCTAACATTCCCCCTCCCCATTTCATTAGATTTCATGCAAAGAACTACAGTGGAAGAAAGTCATCTTCAATCTGAAATTACTCCTTGACTAAATTTTGGCTGTCTGTTTTTATGTGACTGGACATTGCAGTGCATTCTCATTACATGCCTTTGTAGTGGATTTACACCTGAAAGGTGATATATAAATGCAAGCTGATGATGCCATTTGTCCATTACATTAACTTCCACTGTGCACTCGAGAAGCATAGCTCACTTCTGACCTCAGTTAACCATATTTGTGGGTTTGGTCCCAAGTCCAGATACACAAACCCCAAGTCTGTGCACTCCAGTGATGACAGGGTCAGATATTCAGGAGACATTTTTCTTCATGGACACAATGCATGTTAAACCTTGCACACCAAAAAATGTTGGAATAAGAGGCCCTGGGTTGCATTTTCTTTCTTCTTAATGCACCATGTCTTTTGTTGTCTCAGGGACAGACAGAGATGCACCATTGACTAGGAAATGGTGTGCTGACTGTACCTAGCACAGCAACACATTTGATAGGAGCAGTGAGCAACCTTTGTATCAGTTTGTATTCCACTTTCCAGAGGAGGTAACAAGGAGACTTGTAATGGTGAGGAAAAAGGCTGCTTTCTTGAGACACTGCCTCTTGTAAAATGTCCTTAATGAAGTGATGCCCATGATAGTCCTGGTCAATTTCACAACTCTCTGTAGCCTTTTCCTGTCCTGTACATTGGCATCTCCAGCCTGTTGCAACTAGTCAGAATGTCCTCCACGGTGCACCTGCAGAAATTTGCAAGTCTCTTTGGTGGCATTTGTACCTGTTATATGGTCAACACTGGTGGTGATGTAAGCAAATTTATAGATTTTATTTGAGTTGGCTACACAGTCATGGATCTAGAAAGAATACATCAGGGGACTAAGCATACAGCCTTGAAGTGCCCCTGTGTTAATGAGTGATTTCAGGGCAGGGGTTCCAATCAAGCTGCATGGCATTGTCTTGCCTGTTGCTGCAACGGCTCTTACTTTGATCACCTTCTAATATTTTTCAGATCTTTAGAGAAAGATTTATCCTGTGTTTTCCTGCAAGAATCACACTTGAGCACATTGCTGAGGAAATGCCCATGTCATTAGCTGAATAGTGCTATGGCCAGGTGGTGGTGGAAACTGGAATGGGTGGTTATTTTTACCTATTTCTGGTGCACACGTTTGAAACACTGAAGCAACGTGAGATACCTTTGCCGCTTACAAGCACAGAATGCTGCGGCATTTCAGGGGAAAATAAATTAATGCAAATCGATGGTAATGCCCAAAATAACATTTCCTGGGAAAGGCCAAATCACCTTTCTGCCTTTAAACAAAGGAAGAAATAACAGAAGTGAACAAGGAGTGTCCAGATGCTCCAAAACTCCAAAAGTGCCGGAGAAATTATGGCATTTATACATGCATCTTTCACAGCATTGACTTTAGAGCTGTGGTCACAGATAGTTTAGAAACTCCAGTGGCACAAGAAAGATTTAGCAAAGCTTTGACAAAAGGTAGAGGTTATTATGTCTAAATCTGCATAAAAATAGAACTTATCCTATGAGCTCCAATAAATAGAAAGACAATGTCATGTGATTTGTTGTCTGTAATTATGTAACATAATTCAGTACTATTTCCTTCGATCAATCGTTGACAAAAACAATCTGCTGGAGGAACTCAGCTAGTGAGAGAAAAAAAAAATTGTTGACTTCTTGGTTCCAAACCCTTCATCAATTCCAGCATATTGCAGTCTTTCCAAATTGGATGACAAGCCCTGGAGTAAATTTCAAGATTCCAGATGTCATGTAATAGGACAGGACATGGAATATTACACAAAACTGGCTTCTTCCTGCTGTAAGAGTCACCAATTTAATCGTTCATAGAAGTTTCTTGAAACCTTGGGGGATTTTAAAGCCCACCAAAGTGGCCAGAGGAAGTCCAGAATGAATTTATCACAACTGTAATCAAGTACATATTTCTTCAGGCTTCATGAGGGATGTTTAGGGATCTGGAGACTGCAGTTTCTGGAATCTGAAGTGAAAAACAACTTGCTGGAGAAACTCAGCAGAACTCAGGACATAAGGAATGATCAATGCTGTAGGCTGGAACCCTTCATCAGTTCCTCCAGCGGATTGTATTACATTAAGGGATACATTACCCTGCATCTTTCTTCTGCAAAATCACAAGATATCCTTGAACTCCAGGAGCCATGTGTGCCCTGGTAGGCATTCTGACTTTGCTCAGAATAATCTAATATTCTGTTGTATGGAAATCTCAGTCGTCTGGCAATTTCCTCATCACACTCTCTTTAAACTCCTTGGATTTTAATTCCAACTCTTCACTTAAACCCTCCGGGGCTCTGTTTCCTGCACTTCCTTTAATCGGACAGATTTACTTTGTGACAGTATGTGATTAAAAAAAGGCAATTAAAAGTGTGTCAATGTATTGATAGGAATAATATCCAACAGTCTGAAAACATCTGCCAATCCACCACCGTCAAGGTCCACAAAGGATGCCATAGAACATTATAGCATAGAAATAGGCTCTTTGGCCCATCTAGTCTATGCCAAACTACTATTTTAAATTTACATTTAGACATACAGCCCTTCTGGCTCATGAGCCCATGCCATCCAATTATACCCAATTAACCTACAACCCTGAACATTTTGAAGGATGCAGCCAGAAAAAATCCACGAAACATGGTGAGAATGTACAAACTCATTACAAACAGCGCCAGATTCAAACTCAGGTCACTGACACTGTAATAGCGTTGCACTAACCGCCATGCTAACCATGCCGCCCCACTAAACTTGCCGCCTTGCGCCACTGACCTGCAACCAAACCATAACCCTCCATATCCCTCCCATCCATGTACCTGTCCAAATGTTTCTAAAATGTCATAGAACCACATGGATGGATCTGAAGGTTGTCGAAGAATACAAGATGATATAGATAACATGCAGAGTTGGGCAGAAAAGCAGCAGATAGATTTCAATCTAGATAAGTGTGAGGTGATGCATTTTGAAAGGACTAACCAAAAGGCGGAATACATGGTTAATAGTTGGTTACTTAAGAGTGTGGATGAACAGAGGGATCTTTGGGTCCAAATCCATACATCCCTCAAGGTCGCTGCACAGGTTGATAGGATAGTTAAGAAGGCCTATGGGATGCTAGGATTCATTGATAGGGGATTTAATTCAGGCGTAGAGGTCATGTTACAACTACAAATCTTTGGTTAGACCACACTTCAGAGTTTTGTGTTCAGTTCTGGGGTCACCACATTATAGGAAGGAATGTGGAAGCTATGGAGAGGGTGCAGAGGAGATTTACCAGGATGTTGTCTGGATTGGGAAGCAAGCCTTATGAGGCAAGGTCAGCAGAGATGGGACTCTTCTCTTTGGAGTGTAGAATGATCAGAGGAGACTTGATAGAGGTCTACAAGATTATGAGAGGCATAGATAGGCTGGACAGCCATTGCCTGTGTCCTAGGACAGGATTAACAAACACCAGAGGACATATGTACAACTTGAAGGAAAGAAAGTTTAGGGGAGACATCAGGGCTAAGTTTTTTACACAGAAAGTTGTGGGTGCCTGGAATCTTTGCCGGGATGGAGATGGAAGTTGAAATATTGGGGGCATTTAAGAGACTCTTAGACTTACACATGGATGAAAGAAAAATAGAGGGTTATGGGGTAGGGAGCGTTTAATACAGTTGTTCTCAACCTTTTTCTTTCCACATACATACCACTTTAAGTAATCACCAATATGCCATTGGTGCTCTGTGATTATTAAGGATATGTGAGTGAGAAGGGAACATTGAGAACCACTGCTCCAGACCCAATTGTTACTGAAATATTTTGCTCGAGGAAAATTGTCATTGGCCCATTACCTTTGGAGTTATGAAACCGTGAACATAATGAGTCAATTAGGTATGATTAAAACTTTTTCTTTTCACTCACATACCACCTTAAGAAATCTCTTACCAATCGCAAAGAAATTATGGCATAGGGAATACTTAAAGTGGTATGAGAGTGGAAAGAAAAAGCCTGAGAACCACTGGTTTAGTACTTTTTCTTAAGAAGGGATATATGGGTTGGCTCAACATTGAGGGCTGAATGGCCTGTACTGTGCTCTATTGTTCTATGTTGTAGTCATTTAATGTTCATTAGAAAGGTGATTGGCTGTCATTACATGGCTGAGATGTGGTGGTTAATATCAGAATGGTCTCAGCTTGTTGTTTTTTAAAATGCATTTTTTCTGTTGTAGTTTCTTTGAAATGTGCTGTGCTATCCCTCTCTATTCATTAGTCATCAATGACAATTCTGGGACATAGAGGACTTGAACCAGATCCTTGCCAGTGATAAAGTAGAATGTTTTCATTGGTCACCTGTTACATTTCCACAGTGATGTTTGTAATAGGCACCCAATTTAGTAATGCTTTATAAGATGAACTTCTGGCTTTTCGCATGAAAAGAAAAGATGAAATTGTTCACTTGGGTGCAGCAGAATTACCACCAATTGGTATTGCAAAAAAACTTGCAGTGTAAACATGTAAACAAAGAACTGTAAACAGATAACAAATGTAAACAAACTGACTGTGCAATACAGAAGTAAGAGTCCTTAAATAAGTCTCTGATTGAGTTGGTCATTGAGGAGTCTGATGCTCTAGGGGTAGCAACTGTTCCTGAACCTGGTGGTGCGAGTCTTGTGGCACCTATGCCTCTTTCCTGATGGCAGCAGCGAGAACAGAGTGTGTAGATCCTTGGTGATCGCTGCTGCTTTCTGATGGCAGCGTTCCCTATAGATGTACTCAATAGTGGGGAGGGTTTTGCCTGTGATGTCCTGGGCTGTGTCCACTACCTTTTTCAGGGCTTTACGCTTAGGGGTATTGGTATCCCCATACCAGACCATGATTCAGCTGGTCAGCACACTTTCCACCAAACCTCTGTAGAAATTTGCCAGGGTTTCTGGTGTTATACCAAACTTCTGCAAACTCCTGAGGAAGTAGAGGCACTGACATGCTTTCTTCACTATGCCATTGGTGTTTGGGTCCAAGAAAGATCCTCCAAGATAGTGACTCCCAAGAACCTAAATTTGCTCACCCTCTCCACCTTTGATTCCCCAATGATCACTGGATTGTTTACCTCTAACTTTCCTGAAGTCAGTGATCAGCTCCTTAGCTTTGGTGACATTGAGTCCAAGGTTGTTGTTGGTGCGCCATTCAGTCAAGTTTTCAATTTCCATCCCATATACTGACTCATCCCCTTCCTTTATACAACCCACTACTGTGGTATCTTCAGCAAATTTATAGATGGTGTTATTGTCATACTGGGCTACACGGTTGAAGGTCACAGACTTTCAAGCTACATCTGATGGCTAACATGATGAAGCTGGATGATGGAAGAGAGAATGGTAGGAAGTCAAATCTGCCAAATGCTTTGGGCAGGTTGGTGTGCAAGAAAGGATAGAGCAAGCTATGGAGTCCCAAGGTATGATGGTTACAGTCAGAAAGAATTCTAAATCAAATGTATTCAATTACTCAGTGCTCACTGTGCCAGAGAATGGACCAGATACAGCCATGGCTGCCTTGCTGAAGTCCACCTCAATCCCATTACATCATTGGATGTCCCTACCCAGCCAGAAAACATTTTTCCTTCATCTTCATACCAGGTGCCACAGACCTCTGAAATCTAGTGAATTACAGAAACGAAACATCTCCACAAGCTCCAGGACCTTGCGATGTCCCAGGTCACTTTCTAAAATTCCTCTGGAACCTTCCACTCACTCTCCTGCGATACATTCAAAACTCCAATGAAGACCTGAAAACCAACTCACCAAAAATAAAACTGTGATATATTACCACAGAGGATCCCTGGCTTTGATCTCCTGCAGAGGTTGTAATCATCTCTAAAAAATATCTGTCCACATTATTGATATTAAGGACTTTTCCATTGTGCACTATTAAGGATAAAGATCATGTTATGGTGCAATCAGAGATATTGCAGTGATACACTTTGCCTCTTCAGATGCAATTTTCTTGCTTCAACATCAAAATAAAAAGTACACTTGTTGCTCTACGATGACAGTAGAAGGCAATATAAAAGAAGGAAAGAAAATATCAATCTAATTTATCAGTTTCAAAATTTATTGTCATGAACGTGCCACAAAATACTTTGTGGCAGCATTACAGGTGCAAAAATATTGCTATAAATTCTGTGGTTGTGGTTCATTGTTCATTCTAAAATCTGATGGCAGAGGTAAAGAAGCTGACCTTGTGCTGCTGGGTGTTCATCTTCAGGGTCTTGTACTTCCTTCCCAATAGTAGCAGCGTGAAGAGAGCATGGCCTGGATGGTGATGGTCCTTGAGGATAGAGACATCTTTTTTAAGATACCACCTCATGTGGCCAAGTTCACAACTCTCTGTAGCCTTTTCCTGTCCTGTACATCGGCACCTCCATATGAGACAGTGATGCAACCAGTCAGAATGGACTTCATGGTATCCAGAACCTGTAGAAATTTGCAAGAGTCTTTGGTGACATACCAAATCTCTTCAAATATCTCAGGAAGTATAGCTGCTGGCGAGCCTTTTGTGATTGCATTGACATGGAGGCCCCAGGATAAATCTTTAGAGATGTTGATACTCAGGAACTTGAAGTTCCTAATCCTTTCCACTCCTGACCCCTTGATGAGGACTATTTCGTGCTCTTCTGATTTCCCTCTCCTGAAGTCCACAATCAGCTCTTGATTTTACTAACATTTGACTGCAAGGTAGTTGTTGTCTCCCTCCTGTCTGTTTCCTCATTTCTATCTATGATTTTGCTGACAACCGTATACAACCTTTAAATATGTTTTATTTTGGTACCTGAACTGCATCTCACCTGACACCAATGTATCCTTTCAGATCATAAGGCCATAAGACCTAGGAGAAGAATTGGGCCATTCAGCCCATCGGGTCTACTCCACCATTTGAATCGTGGCTGATTTCTATTTAACCCCATTCTCCCAACTTCTCCCCAATTTCGAGGCGCAGTGCCCAAAACTATGTGCAGATTTCCAGTCGGGGTGTGATGAAGGCTCCAAGGAACTGAAATGTAACAGCTGGCAGGGGATAAGCAGTTATATTTCATGAACAATTTGGCTTGGAAAATATTTGCATTTAAAACAATATAGTTCATTGTGAAAATGAAAATAGTTTTCACACAATGTACTGTGTGTTGTCAGGCTCTATGGAATCAACACAGTCTCACCACTAGTTAAACACCTCATAATTTTGGTGTTTGTTTTAGTCACTAATTATCATTCCCTTTATCAGTTCTCACACCTAGTCTCATCTGGAATTTCAGTTTAGTGGAGAAACAAATTTACATTCATTCAGAAGAGCCATTCTTCACCTTTCTTTGGCTATGGCCTCCTTCGAACTTTGCTCAAAGTTTACAGGCCCCCTTCCCTGTGAAACAGTCAAGTTTTGGTATCTTCTGTAATTTAGTCTTTCAGACTACATAAGAAACATAAAAATATTTAGGTTGCATGAGGTGAAAAGAAAACAAGGCTTTTACTTCTGTGGCCCCTGGAGTTTGGGGGAGGGAAGCCATAGGCGCCCCATTGAGAATGGCTGATTTAGAGTCATGTTTGGATCTCCTTTGAATGTCTATCTGCTGTAAACTGGATCAATTTAATCAACTGTTTTATTTGCATTCTTTGAGTTAACTCTTGCACAATTGTATCAATATTTTAGACAGATAGTTTGTTTGTAAATACTTAGGCAAAAACTATCAATAAAAAACCAATTCCAATGGTAACTGAATCAATCAGATCAAAGTGAAGCACGAAAGTCTGCAGATGCTGTGACTGTAGTAAAAACACAGAAATGCTAGAGGAACTCAGTAGGCCCTGCACCATCCATAGGAGGTAAAGATATATTACCAATATTTTGGGCCTGAGTCCTTCCTCAATCCCTTGAAGCGTCAATCAGATCTCAACCTATTTAGGCAGCTTGTAAGATGGGAGATGGATTGGTATATTGGTCTTGCCATATTAGTATAATCCAACTGATGGAGATATTGAAATCCTTTTACAATGTCTCAAATTTATTTTTTAATCATTTCTGGGATTATTGCAAAATGGGTTTATTATCATTGCTGTTTGTGCTCCCTTTTCATTCCTTTTCCTATCTTCTTGGGTATTAAAACAAATGATTAAAAATGAAAAGAAAAGATAGGCATTACTTTATCCAGTAATCTGATTTTCAGTGAAGAATTTGGACTTGAAAATTGATTTCCAAACAGGAGTGACTCTTGGACAACATTGATCCTATTTACTATCAGCCATTGTTGATGGTAATCATATTGATTAGCTAGTAAATTGGGCAGGAGAAGGGCAAATTCAATTTAATCTTGATATGTGCGAGGCGATGCATATTGGGGGATTTTATAAGGGAAGGGCACACACTAAGGAGGTAATTGTGGACTTCAGGAGAGGGAAATCAGGAGAACACGAACCAGGGGTGAACCAAGGGTTAGGATCTTCAAATTCCTGGGTGTCAACGGCTCTGAACATGGGGTGGCATGGTTAGCATAGCAGTAGCGCAACACTGTTACAGCATCAGCGATCAGGACTGGGCTTCGAATCCCGTGCTGTCAGTAAGAAGTTTGTACGTTCTCTCCTTGTCTGCGTGGGTTTTTCCTGGGGGCTCTGGTTTCCTCCCGCCTTTCAAAGTCTACTGGGGGTGTAGGTCAATCGGGTGTAAATTGGCAGCACAGACTTGTGGTGGGCCAAAAGGGCCTGTTACTGTGCTGTGTGTCTACATTTATAATATAAATTTAAAATTAAAATTAAAATGAATTAACTTAACATTTAAACATTTTAAAAATCTATCCTGGGGCTTCCATGTTGTTGCAATCATGAAGAAAGCTCATCAGTGGGTATATTTCATGAGAAATTTGAGGAGATTTGTTATGTCTCCAAAGACTTGCAGATTTCTACAGGTATACCACAGAGAGCATTCTGACAGTTGTATCACTGTCTGGTATGGAGATGCCAATACACAGGACAGGAAAAGGCTGCAGAAGATTGTAAACTTGGCCAGTGCCATCATGGACATTAGTCTTCACTCCATTAACGGAATCTACAAGAGGCGGTGTCTCAAGAAATTATCTTATTTCCTCAAGGATCCTCACCACCCAGGCCATGCCCTTTTCTCACTGCTACCGTCAGGATGGAGGTACAGGAGCCCAAAGACGAACACCCAATGGTACCAAAACAGTTCCTTCTTCCCTCTGCCATCAGATTTCTGAATGGACAATGAATCACAGACACTACCTCATTTACTCTTGTTTTTGGACTAATGTAATTATTTTAAAAAAAATGTAATTTATAGTCATTTTGCACATGTAATGCGGCCACAAAATAACACATTTTGTGACATGCTCATGAAAATAGATTTTGATTCTCATTTGTTTTCTCAGAGGGTATCCTGAGGTTCTAAAAAGATAGAAAGAAACTCCCTCCTATGGTAGAGGTGTCTTAAACCCACAGGCTGTAGATTTAAGATGAGGGCTAAGGAGAAACACACTGCTCAACAAGGAAGGTACGAGAGCTGGTGTAACGACTGGACTGCTGCTGATGCGGACTGGGGAGAGCGGTGTGGTGGAGACACAGCACTGCCCAGGCTTAATACAGACAGTTCCATACAGGCATTGAATGGCCTGTTGGAGAAGCTGTCAATGTTTTTAAATTAAAATCCTGCAACCACGTGTCTGTGCCAAAGATGGCGATGCCGGTGCTCAGCAGAAGCCACAAGGGGATGCCGAATCTGGGGACAGAGGACCAGCGGAGGGTACCAAAACCGAGAACACCCACTGGTGAGAAGAAGCAGAAGCAGAGCAGATGACCCGACAGGACGGTAACCACAGCAGAGTGGATCAATGAGGGACCCAGTGGCTGAAGGACACTACAGGACGACGACCATGGCAGAGGATTAGTGGCTGAGGGACCTCCACAGGGTATGGGCAACTTGCAGTCGGGGGACTTGCACGGGCTGCGGCCTGCTGGAGATTGCCTCATGGGTACCAGGTATTGGAGAGGATGCTGAGGGCAAGGAGGGCCCCTAAAGGGCCTTGGGCGCTCAAGGCTTCCTCATCGTGTTGGAGATTTGGATCTGGAGTTCGGATTGCCAATGGATGGAACAGGAGTCTGCGCAACTGCAGAGGCCGCGGGGAAGCTGGAGGCGAATCCATGAACACTCAGTGATTCTGAAGGGACTCCCTTTTGCTTCTTTCTCTCGTACTGTAAGAGGCATCAGGCAACATTAACGGTGACTCTTTGTCTGCTTTACAGCAGTCAGGAGGCAATTTTCTGTAATATCACGACAATAAGGTAATCTTGAAGACGGTGGAGGCAGTGACTCTGACAACTGTTAAGAACTATCTGGACAAGTACCTGAATAATCGAAGCAGCTGCAGATCAAATGTTGGTAAATGGGATGAGTGCAGAAAGAAAATGATAATATTTCAGTACTGCACTGGAGTTTTCAACCTCTGGGTTCTGCGAGTAAAGTAACATTACATCAGGAGCCAAAATTGCAGTCATGGTGCAGAAACATGACTCACAAGGAGTTTAGAGCTCTCTGACCTCAATTTCGTGATTAACATGGACCCTTAAGATCCATTACCACGCCTTTTTCATCGTGTGGCTGGAGAAGGTGATTTCCATTTGCAGCTGCAATGAGAGAACAAAAAGAGAAAGGGTCTATGAACGTGAATTATTTTTACTCTCTGCTTGAACCGAGCATAGGAGGGGCTAGCATGCAACCAAGCAACAGAAGCCTGGCACCTCTTTCCCCCAGCTTTGCTCGTGCTCGTCTCCACCCACCCTTATTTGGCGAATGCGCGCTCTTGGCTCCCGCCGCAGCCGGGGAACGGCGGGCCTTTATTTGGAACGGTGCGGGAGGGAGGGCGCGCGCGCGCGCGTTCTCCGAGGATTGTTTCGTCACGCGTTCTCAATCACAGAGCCCGGAGCGCGAGCGGGGCTGCGGCTGCGGAGGGAGAGGGAGAGCTTGGGCAGGAGGACCACATTGCAGGTAATGCCCCGGCTCTGTGTTTTCGCCCGTGTGCTTGTTTGTTTAAAGGGCAGTGAACTTTGATAGGAAGTGTATAATGATTATGCAGGAGCGTGTGCGCGCAGATGCAGTGCCGTGGCTTTTCCTCTCCATCCCTTTTTTGTTTTTTTTTTGCATTTGTTCGGGTCCTGTTTGTTTCCTTCCCAAAACTAGACGACGCCGAGTCACCGGTGGTGAATGGCCATGATATCTATAACGGGTTGAAAATGAGAGGGCACTTGTATGATGGAGCTGTCAAACGCGACCCACTTCCCTTTAAATTGCACTGTATTCCATGTTCGGTACAGCGGCCACTGCTTGTCTGCAGGTTGCTTATCTGGGGCTGAAGGCCTTGCTGATGTGTGGTGGGGTGGGGTGGCAAAGTTTCTGCTGGAGGGAAAGAAAAGGCATTTTATGCAAACATTGTGATTCTTCTTCTCCTCCCCGAACGTGGGAATAGACGGGAACACGAACACAATTCGGTTGTCAGTGTGGACTCGTGGTTTCTGTTCCAAAGCTCTTTAAGAATTTTGGGGATCACTATTTCCTTATCACCGTTTACATTTCAGAACCAAATTCCCTTGGGGGAAACTTAAGTGGGCCATTTCGTGATTTTCTTCCTTCCCCCAGACTATTTGGCTTTAATGGGGCAACCTGATATTGTACATGTCATCTGCTTCAAGGAACAGTGAGATCATGACAAGTTTTGAAAATTTATGTGACTTTACTATTCAAGTCTTAAACATATTTTGGATAGAAAGTCTCTATTGCTGCAAAATGAAAAATGCATATTTGCCCAATTGTGCCCTGAAGGATTTAAAATCTACTTTAGAAGGAAATTAAACACTTTTTTAAAAAAAAAATCATTATTTGGCTATAATTTTAAAAAAAAACTTTGATTTTTTAAAATTTGCGTAGGAGTACTGTGGTTGATAAA